>NW_025333732.1:0-74136 GCF_019186645.2 Phyllostomus hastatus | reverse complement strand
TTCTGAAATTCCTCCTGTCGCCAGCACATTGATTACAAAACCAGCCTCAATTTTGATTTTTCTCCACCTGCACCTTTAAATCCTTATGCAGGTGGACAGAAGGAAAATACAAAACTGAAGGAACCACAAGAGGTGGCTTAAAAGAAAGAATTTGTTGAGATGCTTGTAAATTGTTCTGTAACTAGTTGATATTTTTAAAGCTGATTAAAGGGAAAATCCTTGCTCTTTCTCCCAAGCCTAGACCTAGTTGGGGGTTGTGCTGCAGGTATGGGCTTGTGGGTGTTTTTACAGTGTGCCTTGTGGCTCTTAACTGCTCAACCCATGCCTGGGAGGATTGCAGCAAATACTTGGGAGAGAGAGAAAGGCTCCTGCGTACCAAAGAAGGTACAGTTGTAAAGCAGTCACAAGAGAGGGTGACCTAGGAAGATAAACTGTTTCCCTCTCAAATCCAACACACTCTACGACCTTACTGAAAAAGCACTTGGGGTCGTTGGCCCTTACCTGGGCTGATGCGTGCACTCAACCTCAGGCGTGTTGTCCACAATGACAGCTTGTAGCCCTGGGTCCCTGTTCCTGGGTGCCAGCTGATGCAGTCACTGGCAAGCAGTGTCTGCTGCACTGTGGATGAGACAAGACAAATTCACATGGACTACTGAGTCCTGTGGAGGAAAAGGGACAGCATGGTCACTCCCTCAAGGGGAGAGCACCTCAACCCTTGCCTTCACAAGCTTTTATTCCTTTTCTGGGCACATCACATGATGGTCCTCATTTACTACACACAGGTTCACTTTAGATGGTTACCTTTTACAGAAAACAAAGGAGAGGATGCTGCTAATCACATCACAGAAGGATATTTGCAAATGCAAAAGGAAAAGTGGATGAACTGGTTACACTCGCCTTTGGAAAGTTTAGCATGGATTTTAGGAATTTACGTTAAAGATAAGCAGTAAATGTTTGTAATAAGTGAATAAGCAGTAAATTCAGGGTGAGGGAGTTTTAGCAAAAAGCAAGTCTCATAGTGGCCTAGGTATAACGTAGGCCTGATTCCCTACAGGAAAACATGTCCATAGGCATGAGTCCCATCTGGGCCCATGCCACATAGAGCAGTGTCCTATACAAACTGAGTAGAATAAAAGAAATAATAAAAGTCAGATCAGAAATAAATGAAAAATAGTGTAAAAAATTGATGTGAAAGGTCAATGAATCCCAAAGTTGGTTCTTTGAAAAGATAAACAAGATCGACAAACCTTTAACCAGATTCATCTAGAAAAAAAGAGATAAAAGACCCAATTAGATAAAATCAGAAAGAGGAGAAATAACAATTGACACCAAAGAAATTCAAATGATTGTACAAAAATATTATGAATAACTACATGCCAACAAACTGGACAAGCAAGATGAAATGGATAAATTTCTAGAAACATACAATCTTTTCAATCTAAATCAGGAAAAATCAGAGAATCTGAATAGACTGATTACACATAGTAAAATTGAAGCAGTGATCAAAAAACTCCCAACAATCAAAAACCCTGGACAAGACAGATTCTCATGTGAATTTTACCCAACATTCTGGGAAGAACTAACACCTCTTCTTTTCAAACTATTTCAAAAAATTAAAGAGAAGGGAAGGCTCCCGAAATTTCATTTTACAAGGCCAGCATCATCCTAATCCCAAGAAGAGATAAAGACACAACAAAGAAAGAAAACCACAGGCCAATATCACTAATGAACATAGATGTTAAAATCCTCAATGAAATATTGGCAAAACTCATGCAGCAATGCATTAAAGGCATCATACACCATGATCAAGTGGGAGTCATCCCACAGATGCAAGGATGGTACAATATTTGCAAATCAATAAATGTAATACATCACATGAATAAAAGGAAAGACAAAAATCACATGATCATATCAATGTATGCAGAAAAAGCATTCAATAAGGTATAGCACCCATTTATGATAAAGACTCATCAAATTGGGAATAGAGGGACCATACCTCAGAATAATAAAGGCCATACATGAGAAACCTACAGCAACATCATACTCAGTGGGGAAAAACTTAGAGCTTTCCCACTAAGATCAGGAACAAAACAAGGATGTCTGCTTTCACCACTGCTATTCAACATAGTATTGGAAATTCTACCACAACGATCAGACAAGAAAAAGAAATAAAAGGCATCCAAATTGGAAAGAAGGAAGTAGAACTGTCATTGTTTGCAGATGACATGGTAATGTACGTGAAAAAACCTATAGGGGAAAAAAAAAAGAAAACCATACAGACTCCACCAAAGCACTACTTGACCTAATGTGAATTTTGCAAAACAATGAGATACAAAGTCGATATTCAGAAACTGAAAACATTTTTGTACACCAACAATAAAATATCAGAAACAGAAACTAGGGAAAAAATCCCATTTGCTCTAGCAACAAAAAAATAAAGTAAGTAGGAATAAACCTAACCAAAGAGGTAAAACACCTGTACTCAGAAAACTATACTACACTAAAGAAAAAAGTAAGGAAGACACAACTAAATGGAAGCATATATCATGTTAATGGATTGGAAGAACTAACATCATCAAAATGGCCATACTACCCAAAGCAATTTATAGATTTTATGCAATCCTTACTAAAATACTAATGACATATTTCACAGATATAGAACAAACATTTCAAAAATTTATATGGAATCATAAATGACCCCAAATAGCCACAGTAATTTTAAGAAAGAAAAACAAAGTAGGAGGGATCAGAATCTCTGACATAAAACTATATTACAAGGCCATTTTACTCAAAACAGTCTGGTACAGGCATTATAACAGACACATAGATCAATGGAACAGAATAGAGAGCCCAGAAAGAAACACATGTCTATATGGTCAATTAATATTTGACAAAGTGGGCAGAAGCATAAAGTGGAGTAAAAGTACCTCTTCAACAAATGGCGTTGGAAGATCTGAACAGCTACATGTGAAAAAAAATGAAACATGACCACCAACTTACACCATACACAAAAATAATCTCAAGGTGGATCAAAGACTTAAATATAAGCCACAACACCATAAAAGTCCAGAGGAGAACATAGGCAGGAAAATCTCAGATATTTAACACAGCAGTATTTTCACTGATATGTCCCCTCAAGCAAGGGATATAAAGGATAGAATAAACAAATGGGCCTACATCAAATTAAAGAGCTTATACATGGTTAAAGAAAACATGAACATAACAAAAAGGGAACCAACTGTATAGGAAAATATAATTGCAAATGATACTTCAGACGACAGTTTGATATCCAAAGTATACAAAGAACTCACACAACTCCACTCCAGGAAGACAAATAACCCAATTAAAAAATGAGCAAAGGACCTGAACAGACACTTCTCTAACAAGGACATATACAGGGCCTAGAGACATATGAAAGGATGATCAGTATCACTAGCTGTCAGTGAGATGCAAATTAAAACCACAATGAGATACCACTTCACAAGGGTCAGAATGACCATCATAAACAAAACAACAAATGATAACTGCTGGTGAGATTGTGGAGAAAAGGGAACTCTAGTACACTGTTGGTGGGAAGGCAGACTAGTGCAGCCACTGTGGAAAACAGCATAGAATTTCCTCAGAAAACTAAAAATGGAACTGGCTTCTTGACTCAGCAATTACACTGCTGGGATTATACCCTAAGAACCCTGAAACAGCAATTCAAAAGAACCTATACACCTCAATGTTCATAGCAGCATAATTTACAATAGCCAAGCACTAGAAGCAGCCTAAGTGCTCATCAGTAAATGAGTGGATCCCAACACTGTGGTACATTTATGCGATGGAATACTACTGAGCAGAAAAAAGAGGGAACTCTCAGCTTCTATCCTTTGTGACAGGAAGGATGGAACTGAAGAGCATTATGCTAAGTGAAATAAGCCAGGCAGTGAAAGACAAATGCTATATGATCTCACTTATAAGTGGAACCTAATCAACAAAACAAACAAGCAAACAAAACAGAACCAGAGTCATGGAAATAAAGTACAAACTGACAGTGACCAGAGGGGAGAAGGGAAGGCAATAATGGGGGAAATACAGGGAAGGGTCAAGTCAAGGAACATGTGAAAAGGCCCATGGAAAAAGACAATGGGTCCAGTGGGTGCGGGGGTGGTGGGTGGTGAGGATTGAATGTGGGAGGTGGTGGATGTGTAGGGCATGGGAGAGTAATGGGGGGAAAACTGTAACTGAACAGCAATAAAACAATTTTAAAAAGAGAATTATAAAGTTGACTCAGGGTAAGCTCTTATTGGCTTGTTAGCATGAAATGGATGTGCTAAAAGTTTTAACTATGTTTTCTTAATTTCCCTTTCTGTTAGCTCATTATTTATATATAAAAATGCAACTGATTTCTAGATATTAATTTTGTATCCTCATATTTTGCTGACTTCATTTATAAGTTCTAGTAGTTTCTTGGTGGAACCTTTGGGGTTTTCTATGTACAATATCATGTCATCTGCAAATAAAACAGTTTTACTTTTGAAAAAATGGGCAAAGTTCCTGAAGGGATACTTCTCCAAGGAGGACATACAGAGGGCCCATACACATATGAAAATATGATCAGTGTCACTAATCATCAGAGAAATGCAAATTAAAACCACAAAGAGATACCATCTCACACCTGTCAGAATGGCCATCATCAATAAATCAACAAACAACAACTGCTGGTGAGGATGTGGAGAAAGAGGAACCCTCATGTACTGCTGGTGGGAATGCAGATTGGTGCAGCCACTGTAGAAAGAGGTATAGAGATGCCTCAAAAAATTAAAAATGGAACTGTCTTTTAACTCAGCAATTCTACTTCTGAGACTTTATCTGAAGAAACATGGAATACTAATTTGAAAGAACATAAGCACCTCTATGTTCAATGCAGCATTATTTACAATCCCCTAGATATGGAAGCAGCCCAAGTGAACTGAAGTAGATGAGTGGAGAAAACAGCTATGGGACATTTCTGTAATGGAATACTACTTGGCCTTAAAAAGAAGAAAATTGTACCATTTGCAACAGCATAAACAAACCCAGAGCACATTACGCTAAGTGGAAAAAGCCAGTCAGAGAAAGACAATTATTATATGATTTTGCTCATATGTAATCTAATGAACAAATTGACTAACAAGCAAAACAAAAAAGACTCAGATAGAGGGCAGCTGACATCTCTGTGGTGGAGTATAAGGGGTTGGAGGGATGGAGCAGAAAGGAAAAAGGACTTGTGGACATGGACAACAGTGCAGTGATCATGGTAGGGGGCATGGTATAAGGGGGGTAAATGGTAATAGAAAACTATAATAAACTAAATTAAAAAAAGACTGCCAGTCTGTATTCTATGCTCTTTACTCTCTTTGATTTCTTATCATGTGTGTTCATTGCTGTGATGAAAATAAAAAAAATACAACAATGCAGCAATCAAGGGAAAGGGACTTTCAATATCTTTTGGGACAAAATTACATAACATGTTCCTATTGTCATGCAGTGGCAAACATACATCACCCACAGAGTAGTCTCATCAAAAACACTTAACCTGAACCTAATCATAAGCAACGATCAGACCAACTGAATTACCAGACAGATTCCCACTGAATGGGGTGAGCCTGGGGACTCTGCTGACAAAGCAAATAGGGTCAACCACAAGAAAAACTCATCCTGATAACAAATCTCATTGTTGAATTCATAAATCTAAATGTCAGTGTTGATTTTTTAAAAACTCCTCAACTGAGTATATATTAGTTGATTTGAGAGAGAGAGAGAGAGAGAGAGAGAAACATCAATGGGTTGTTTCCCATAAACACTGCCACCAGGGACCAAACCCACAAACCAGGTATGTGCCCACACCTGGAGTCAAACCCACAATCCTTTTGTGCATGGATTGATGCTACAACCAACTGAGCCATCCAGCCAGGATTTAGTCTTGATGTTTCAATACAGAAATTCCCAGTTTACCTTATATGATTAAACTGTTCTGACTTGGGTAGATAACTCTACAACCCTGAAGGTAAAGATACAAATATAGAGAGACTTCCAGCCAAGATGGAAGCATAGGTAGATACACTTTGCCTCCTCACACAACCAAAAGAAGGACAACAACAAATTAAAACACCAAAAATAACCAGAACTGCCAGAAAATTAAACTGTATGGAAGTCTGACAACCAAGGGCTTAAAGAAGAAATATTCATCCTGACCGGTAGGAGGGGCAGAGATGGGAAGCCAGGTGGAGAGGACTTGTGGCAAGGTGGCAGCTGGAGGACTGGGGAGGGCAAGGCAGCAGCTGGTGGAGCAGGTGGTCCCACATTTGCCTGCAGATAAACTGGAAGGAACAACTGTGGAGCAAGGCAGACTGAGCAACCCAGGGTTCCAGCACGGGGAAATAAAGCTTCAGAACCTTTGGTATTAAAAATCTGTAGTGATTGAGACAGCAAGAGAAAATTCCAGCCTCACAGGAGTGTTCATTGGAGAGGACCACAGGGACCATGAGCATAGACAAACCCACCCACCCAGGCATCAGCACCAGAAGGGCTCAATTTGCTTGTGGGTAGCAGGCAAAGTGACTGAGAGCCAGCAGAGGGCTGAGTGAGTGGTATTATTCCCTCCCTCTTGGATCTCTCCCCCACAGACAGTGCCACAATGCAGCAGTGTGGGTTTAGGTATTCCCACCCTGGTGAATACCTAAGGTTCCACCCCTTACTATGTAACGGGCATGTGGGGAGATAAAAAAATATGGCTCAAATGAAAGAACAGATCAAAACTCTAGGAAAAAATACAACTAAGCAATAAAGAGATAGCCAACCTATCATGCTCAGTTCAAAACACTGGTAATCAGGATGCTCACAGAAATGGTTTAAATCATGGGATGCTCACAGAGGAAAAGGTGAAGGCTATGCAAAGTGAAATAAAGGAAAATGTACAGGGAACCAACAGTGAAGGGAAGGAAACTGAACTCAAATCAACAATTTGGACTGGAAGGAACACATAAACATTCAACCAGAACAGAATGAAGAAACAAGAATTTAAAAAATGAGGAGAGGCTTAGGAACCTTTGGGACAACTTTAAATGTTCCAGCATCTGAATCATAGGGGTACCAGAAGGAGAAGAGGAAGAGCAAGAAATTGAAAAAGTATTTGAAAACATAATGAAGGAGAACTTTCCCAATCTGGCAAAGGAAATAGATTTCCAGGAAGTCCAGGAAGCTCAGAGAGTTCCAAAGAAATTGGACCTAAAGAGGACTGTACCAAGACACATCATAATTAAAATGGCAAATGTTAGAGATAAGGAGAGAATCTTAAAAGCCACAAGAGAAAAGGAGACAGTTACCTACCAAGGAGTTCCCATAAGACTATCAGCTAACTTCTCAAAAGAAACCTTGCAGGCAAGAAGGGGCTGGAAAGAAGTATTCCAAGTCGTGAAAGGCAAAGACCTACATCCAAGATTCTCTATCCAGCAAAACTATCATTTAAAATGAAAGGGCAGATAAAGTGCTTCCCAGATAAGGGGAAGGTAAAGGAGTTCACCATCACCAAGCCCTTATTATATGAAATGTTAAAGGGACTTATCTACGAAAAAGAAGATTAAAACTATGAACAGTAAAATGACAAGAAACACAATTATCAACAACTGAACATAAAAAACAAAAGCAGAAATGAAAATGAAATAAGCAAACAACTAGTACAGGAACAGAATCACAGAAATGGAGATCACATGGAGGGTTATCAGTGTGGAGGAGAAGAGAGGAGAATAGAGGAAAAGGTACAGGGAACAAGAAGCATAAATGGTAGGTACAAAATAGACAGGGAGAGGTTAAGAATAGTATGGGAAATTGAGAAACAGAAGAACTTATATCTAGGGCCCATCGACATGAACTAAGGTGGGGGAACGATGGTGGGAGTGGGGTACAGAGAGGAGAGGAATAGAGAGGAGAAAAAATGGGACAACTGTAATAGCATAATCAATAAAATATTAAAAAAAGAAATATAGAAATGATGAAGTAACCCAACCCACCATTTTACTGTTTTGTGTTAAACTTACAAATTCATTTCATAATCACTCAGCTTAATGTGTATTATGTATTTTGAATATCTGTAATGTTGAAGAGAATTTTATTTTAGGGAATTTGACAGGTTAATTTTAAAATTTATTTTTAGAGGTAATTTTAATTTAAAAGGTTTTAAGAATTCAATTAATTTAAAAAATACTATTGGAAAATTGAAAAAAACTTAAATTACCACACTATATTTTTTAAATGTTATATTTTTAACAATTTATAAAGTTTATTGACTTACTTTGTGTCTATCTACCATTACTTTAATTTTCATTCTCCCACAGATTTAATTAAAAAATTATTTATTGATTTTAGAGAGGGAGTAAGGGGAGGGGGAGAGAGAGAGAGATTCATTGTTCCACTTATTAATGCATTCATTGGTTGATTCTTGTATGTGCCTGCCTGGGGATGGATCCTGCAATCTTGGTGTATTAGGATGACACTCTAGGCAACTGAGCAGCCCACCTAGGGCCCCATGTTTGATTTCTTTAAGTTCTTTCTCTATTTCACACGACTTTGGTCGTTACCACTGAAAACAGTAGCAGCCTCTTACATGTTCCATATCTCTCAGCAGTGACATGTCTTTGTCATATACAAACTCCCTTGCAGCCAGACCAGGAATGCTCATGACATCAGCATGGGTGGCCACCAGGGCAACTAGGAGTGGATTTTTCAGCTATAGCCAAAGGCTGGGATAAGAGAAAGAGAAGAGTTTCAGAGGTGTGTCCTACTTCCTGGTTGTGTCTCCTCCCCAGGGGAGGTTGAGTGTGGTGGCCACTGTCTAGGTGGCTGTGCAACCTTCCCCCAGACTTGAGGCCTCATGCCTGTTGTGCAGTGTGACCTCTAGAAGGCCACAGGCCCAGCCAACAACTGAGCAAGCCTATTTCTTGGGTCTCAAGAAAGGTTGTTCACAAGTAGATTAGAACCAATTACAGAACACAAGTCAGCTTCTCATGTCTTCCTCCAAAAAGCCCCTGCTTGCCTGGTGAGGGAACATCTAACTCTGACTCTTGGGACACCCTTTATAAGACCAAAAAGAAAGTCTTCTGAATGCAGAAAATGCACAGAAATGGCTCAGGGTGGAAACTCCTGCAATTCACACAGATAGAGAACCTCCCACTTCTAGGAAACTTGAGAGAAAAAAGTGAGAAAGAGGCAAAGTGCTGGTATCCTGAGAGGAAATTAAGTCAAGTTTATTTGATTATTATCTGCTTTTTAAAGAAAAGTGACTGCCATGCTTTGTATTTCATATGGGAAAGCTGAGCTGCTTTGTTGTGCGTAAAGAACAAAAGTTTATTCCATGGAATTTTCTCCTCTAGGAGTAAAGGTGAGATAATGTGTTCAGATGCTATTGCTCCTTCTTTTGCATTCTTGATGGAAATACAGAATGAGGGAGAACTCAGTCTGCTAATGAATTTAGTACTCATTAGGTAAAGACAAAGTAACTGTAAAACAAAGCAATTCCATTTTGCTAACTGAAGCTACCACAGCTCTAAACTGTAGAAAGAAAGTGAGAAATGGCTGTTAAGGAATCACTGCTCAGAACTGGGTCTTTGCAGCAGGAATATGTGATCATGAAACAACTCCCTGCAGAACCAAATGAACGGCTAAGCCTCAGGAACCTTCCCGAGCAGAAATCTTCTAGCAGGAAGGAGAACACAGGGAGCCATAGCTGTTGGTCTCAAGCTGTAGGGTCGAACATGGCTGGATGCAAAGTCAAGGAAAAGGGCACCACTCTCCCTGGGGCGTCTCAGCTCACCTACGGGCTCTTCACCTGGCACAAGAGACTTCAGGAACCTGAGCCAGAAAATCACTTGGTTCAGCTTGATCTCATAGGCTTCTTCCAGACAAAATGATGACATGGATTAACATGGCTTATTTGTGGCAAGAGTCACAAGAGCAGAGGATTTCCAGTGAATTCCCACACACTGACACCACCAACTCCTGCAGAGAAAAATAAAGATGATTATCGTGAAACACCCTCATCAAATTTCCATCAGTTTTCCTCAGCATTTCCTCAGGGATTCCTAGTAGGAATAGTGACATCTGTAGCTTCACCTGTTTATCCCTGGATCTACATATGTGTGAATATGCATATGTAATATTGACATATCTCCATCCTGAATGCCTGTGTCTGTATTTACATGTGTCTTTTATCTATATATCTATGCATCCACTTATATCTGTATCTGCTTATTCATTTTCCTAAAAATACTCATGATGATATCTGTGTCTCTTTGTCTACCCTATCTACTTACAGCGCCTGGGGGTAGTACACACACATGCACACACACAACACATACACACATATGGCTTATTTGCATGCCTATGAGCATATACAGAAATGTGTGTTTTTTCACCCAAATATTTCTGTATAAAGAAATTAGAGAGAACAAGCTGGGGAAAGAACAAACACGCATCATCTTGCTTACACAGAAAAAAAGAGCTTTGCCCCTTCCTGAAAGGAGGAGCTGTGGAAGGAGCCCATTGCCTGAGGCAAATAGTAAGCACGACTGTGAGAACTTGTGCCAGCAGAGTCACTTGTGACACAGGAAGGGGGGAAGCACCTGTGTGAGCTGTGGGGGCCAGATGCCGAACCCAGGATGAAAATATGCATGTGCGCCTGCACGAGGCTGGGAAACTTTTGCTCTTACTAAAAATGGCAGCCAAAAGAGGTTGAAAGACTCTGAGGAGCTGACAAAAATTGCAGATCCTAACACACCATGGGAAGAGCCAGATATTTGGTCATGCGGGAATTTCTGAAGCAAACCTTTAAATGGCAGTGCAGAGAAACATGAGGTCTGCAGATCTGTTGGAAACACACTCAGCACCCCTCCCTCACAGAGAATGGCAGCAGAGTGGTGGTGCTGTGGGGGACCTGCCTGGCCAAGCACACAGACACACTGAACAGCTGATGGCTGGAGTAAAGGCAGCTCCCGAGGAGAGAAACTGTTGCTGCGAGGACTCAGGCCAGTGCGCACAGACTTGTGAGAGATGCTTGGAGCTGAACTGTGACTGGGAATGCTGAGCTGCAGGCTGCTGTATTTCTGAAGAATGGTACTTTCGAGTGGCATATTCTGAAACAGCTCTGGTTTGGCAGAGGGAGGCAGGACCATTCGTTCTGGGGTGTTTCAAAGGGAGTGGGACTTAATGGCAGAAATCTGCCATTATTCTAAATCTGTATAACCTTTAAATAAACAACCCCTTTCCTTTTTCACCAAACTCTCGTCTTGGGAGTCATGCCTCTTGGTAGTGGGCAATCAAACCCCACAGCTGTTCCAGAATATCATTGGCTGGTGTTTCTGTAACAGTTCTGTAACAGTTTTGCACATGAACGATGTGGGAAGAACCATGAGACAGTGGGGTCCTCGAGGCCACCTATGCTGGGAGAGGCAGCAGAAATGTCAAGCAGGGGTGAAGGTGTGAGGGAGTGGGTTGCTGCACTTCGACACCTGAGCTGTTGGTGCAGCTGGTTTTCCCAAAACAGTCTCTGGGTGAGATTATGACCCGGAGACCCTGATGAGGGCCCAGGCATGTGGATGTCCCACCTCTACATGGCCGTGTTCCACCACGACGGTGACCACCACCCACTGGCTTTGGGGCAGCCAGGCAGGACCACTAGTGTTAGAGGATTTCAGGCTCCCTTTCCCTACTTTTTCTTCTTGGTGCTTAATTTTGTCAGAAATTCTTGAGTCTTAATATCCACAGAGCTTTTCCAGAGCCTCCTTCTAGAGCACAGGCACTCCTGGGGGCCCAGGCCTCTGTTCTGGCAGCTCAGGCCTTAGTATGAAAAGTTGAGAAGACAGAAACAGGCCTTTGGAGCCTCAGGAGCACTGGGAGGCCCGTGGAGGAGCAGGGGTGAGGGCAGGGATGGTGGGTGCTGAGGACACATTCCTGTGTTTCTGCTGCAGGGCCAGCTTTGCTCTGGGGAGCCTGGAGACACTCAACTATTAGAGAGAAAAATGCACATGGACTTCAATTCCAGTTCATTAGAGACTGCAGTTCTTGTAGTGAGTTTCCAGACCAGCAGCAGCAGCTGGGACCCTCAAATTGCTGAGTCAAAAGCTCTGGGGATGCAGCCAGCCCTCCGAGTTTTCACAAGTCCCCAGGGCAGTGGTGTGCAAGGTGGAGTTTAAGAGCCGAGTCACACACTGACTGGTCTGTTTCTCACTGGGTTCAGGATAAGAAAAGGAACTTCATGAAAAAGTTCACAGTTGCTATTTTCACAGTGCCCCCCTGTGCCCGACACTGTATCAGGCTTTTAAATAAATATCAGCTTGTGAAATTATCACAGATGGGAACTGAGTCTCAGAGAAATTGCTTTATCCCTTCTCTGATCTGGCTCTCAACAGGCAGGGGCTGTTGTTCAAATGACTTTAGCCCAGCTGGGGGCCTGGACTCCCAGGTTGTAGGGGAGTAAACATTTTTGGTTACATTTAAAAGCTTATCCCCACCAAAATGTTTGAGAGCAGAGAACACATCTAAAATTTGCATATGAAAAATGTGTTGTTTAGAGCATTAGACATGAGAACAAATATACTTTTAAAGGTATGAGTTCACCTCATACTCAGGAACATGGAACTGCTAGAGGGATTGCATTTTATGAGATTTCCAAGCTATGTGAATGTTTAGTTCTACTTTAGAAAAACACATGAAGGTACTCAACGGTCCCTTACTAAGCACCTATGGGATGCCTGATGCTTTGCTAGTTGGCTGACTCACCATGGAGCTTAGTTTTAATTTTTAGGGGAACTAACGAGCTCTGATTCCATCCTGTGTCACTCCCAAGTCGCTCTGCACTGGTGCTTCCTTGGTCGTCTGTGTGGCTGGTACAGATGCCTGCAGGGACAGGCCCCCTTAGGGGAATGACTAAGGGTCCTGGCAAGGGGACACTTTAGACCTTTCACCTTTGGGATGGGTGAACCCTAGGGTTCAAACAGGCGTTCTGGATGCCGAGGCTGTAGTGGACTGGTGTTGGGTTGACCAGCGAAGTGATGGGACGGCCTGTCACCTCCAGCATCCACTAGGTGAGGCCACGTGGGGACAGTGAGCTCGAGCTCGCGTCCTCACAGCCCACCGAAGCTGCAGGCAGAGGAACAGGTGGGACCTGCGCAGGCAGCGTGCTCGCTTGCTCTCCCTTCCAGCCTTTGTCCTGTCCCAGAACACTCCGTCCCCAGCCCCTGCTACTCAGGAAAGGCTGTGTGGGCCACTGGTGTGTGCTGTGCAGCCCTGTCTCCCGGGGATGTGGTGTCGGTTCTCCTGGTGGCTCTACCCACCCTGTCCCTTTGCTGCACTGCTGCGAGCTTCCAGAGGCAACCTCAGGGACTGCACCTCCCAGGCCCGCGGGCCCTTTGCCTCTGGTCAGGTCAGCCAGGGGGAGGCACAGAGTGGCTGGGAGGAGAGAAAGGCACAGGTGTTTCTTCCCTCCTCACTGCCTGCTGCCTCTCTGAACCAGCTGTGTCTGACTCTAGAACCCACTGAGGGGCATCACTCCAGGCTCCAGTTTTCCCAGGAACACAATTACTTCCTCTTGTCTTTTTAGCTCCAGGGGATGTTATGGGGCTCCGCTTTTCCCGGACACTGGGTGTTCACTATCTCTTGTATGGCCCCATGAATTTATCCATGATTCTCAACTGTCACTGAAGTCTCTTCCAGGACCCCGACTGACACGGATGAGAGGTGCACCACTCTGGAACACAACATAGTTTTAGGAGAAATGCAAAGTGATTTCAGCCAGTAGCATGCCATGTGGTTAAGTAATGCTGAATCACACAGTGAGAACAATGTTATTCCTTTAACTTCCCTAGAAGGCCTTTGAATTGCTCTATGGGCAAAGTCAATCAGTGGCATTAAGTCCCGAGCACCCATCAAGCATTGCTAATCTTCCCTGTAAGTGGGAGTGGGCATCAGTACAGAGCTAGGTTTGAATGACATTGTTTAAGGTTCACATTTATTTTTATTTATGGCAGTGGTATTGGATTTCCATGTATGGCAACTATGTTAACTAGTTCATTTTCTTTCCTTAAAAAAGATTTTATTTATTTATTTCCAGAGAGAGGGGAAGGGAGGGAGAAAGAAAGAAAGAAGCATCGATCAGTTGTTCCTCTGTGCTGAGAGCAGGTGAACAGTCTCCTGCCAGCTGTCCCAGAGCCCTCGCTCCTCCGCCAACACTGGGTATTTTCTCCCTACCTTAGAACCACAGTTGTGCCGCTCTGACGCCCAGCTGTCCAGAGACTCGGGGTGCATGTGAAAGTTAGACAAGAGGGGTGGGGAGACCACCAAGTGTCCTGAGTGGAGGCAGGTGGGGTGCTCCCTACACCCACACCATCTGGTCCCCTCTCCTGGCAGGTGACTCAGCTTTTAGGAGAGGGCATTGTCAGGAGAGGGCAACACAAAGGGCCAAGTTCATAAAGGCACACAGCCTTCCTGCTGCCTCAGTGATTTAAATGTGGCCATGTGGTCACAGGTCATGGGGACATTTCAGCAGAGGTCAGGAGTGTGCAGGGTGCTGTCCTGGGAGATAGACAAAGGCATGACCTCAGCACGAGCAATGCCACAGTGGACTGAGCATGCTGCTGTTTGCAAATCAAACTTTGGTCCCTGCAGGCCACGCCCAGGGCACCCTTTCCTTAGGGGGCTAACAAAGAAGCCCCCCTGCATTTGCAAGGGGCATTCCTCTCCCACATGTGAGGCCCCTGGAGCCCCCTGCCCTCCCTCACTTTGGTCTCCCCCAGGAGGCCCTCAGGGCACCTCGTATGTGTGCCATGCTCTGCTTCTCCCTAGACTCCCTTAACACTGTTCTGTGAGGGCCAGGGACTGACAGGTGAGCTGCCTGGTCTAGGACTGAGGGCTCTGAGCCCCTTGTCCTTCTGCCTCCTGCAAATGCCCAAGTGCACTTTCTTATCAGCAAGTAACACAGACAGCAGAGTACTGTTTCCCAAGAGAATAGTGACATTAACGCCTAGGAGAAAGGGAAACATTTTGAAGGTTGTCCTCCTTCAGTTTTGTTTTGTTTTTGTTCCGGTAGCAAAGCCACCATTCGCTTAGATGATGGGAAAACCCATCATTCTAAAAACCCAGATTCTAAAGTCCCATGAGACATAAATAAGATCAGGCTGTACCTCTTAATAGTGCTTTTGGAGAAGCTGGTTCCCACAGTGAGTTACCTTCACACTGAAAGGTCCAGTTGGACCAGGGAAGGCAGCTCTGAACCACGGGAGCCAAGACAATGAGATTAGCAGCCTCCCAGGGACCCCGCTGCATCCCTGTGCTGAGAGAAGCTGGGGTGGCTCCTTTGCTGGAGAGAGTACCTGGTCTTTGAGAGCATCTCCTGTCACTGAACCTCGTGACCCATCTCTGTAAGCACTGGCTGAAGGGCTTGATTGCACACAGTGAGGTTTGCTGGTAATCTGGCCATCCTGAGTCTCATTTTATCAGGAATCTTCTTCCAGATCCTTGCAGATGTGGAAAACTGGCCATAAGGAAGGTGACTGGAGATATTATTCCTGAACGGTGAGGGTTGAGCAGCAGATAAACTCTCCTCCTCCAGGGGAAGCCATTTATCACATGAAGTGTGGCTCCTTCAGGTTAGAGCAAGGGCTCCTGGGGCGAAATCTTCATGTCCAATAGGATTTTAAGGAAAAATTTCAGATCACAGATCTGGGTGGTTCTCTACAGTTTTGTCTGCCTCTCTGCCTATGCCCCTGTATCTCTTTTTCCATCTCTCTCATTCTCTTTCTCTGCCTCTCTTTTACACACACCCACACACACACACACACCCACACCCCACACCCACAGGCACACCCAGGTCTATCTCACCACCAACAGCTTTTCAGAACCTAGAACCTAACAACCCACAGCAGGAGAAGGATGACTCCCTCTAGGGGTGACTCCAGGAACTACTCAAGCAGCTGACCTTGAACTGAAAATAGCTGGCCTGGTCCATACACATAAGCTGAACCTAATTATTAAATCTGAAAAGCTGTTGTTTCAGAGAAGGCCCAACTCATCTTATATCCCCAAATTGAGCCAAAATGACCATGGAAGCTGGAAAACTTATGCACGAAAATGTCCCTGCTCAGGAGTTCTAAGCATCATTACTAAGCGGCAGCTCAGGACCAGACACGCCATTACCAGCCAGCTGTGTGAGTCTGGGCAGCCTCCCTGACCCTCCAGGCTTCAGTACCAGGGTGGCAGAAACCCCTAAAGGCTTCCCTGAGGGCGAAATGAGGTGCCACCTGCTCCACTTTTTGTCTGCTTCCTGCACATAGGTAGAGCTCAATCAGGGTTAGCAACACACGCCAGCCACATTATAATTATACTCATTATAAATCCATTTTGGTTATGATTTCCTTCCCAAATGCCAATGCTATTGCTGTCCCTGCCCCCCGAGGGTTCCTAGACTTCCTCTCTCATGAAGAGAAAAATTACACAGAAACAGAAACTTTCAAACCTTTGTCTTCAACCAAGGAACAAGTATGACACCTTTGTAATATCATGTACAGAAAATGAATCCAAGGCCCAAAGCTTCAAAATTGACATAGTTCCAGAAACTCTTTGAGGGTCTCTTTTTTTATCCTCACAGAATACATTCCCTCTCCTGAAGGGGTGCAGGGGAAATAACACCCCAGATTGCACAGTCTCCTCGGGCTCACTGCAGGTGTCTCTGCCTGGGGAAGGACAGGTAACCCTCCAGGTCTGGGGGTGAATCCCCTGTTAATTGTGCCCCTGCAAGGTGGGGACACAGCATAGCCAGCTTCCCAGCGAGGGGCCCTATGGGCAGAGGCACCAACCCTGAATACCAGTGAGGAGCCTTTCAAGTCCTCCAACAGGACATGTAGAAATGGTGCTTCCCCTGAATCCAGTTCTGTGGCTCTGAGTTCCCACATGCCAGGGTGTGCCCTCAGCCTTCCAAGAAGAAAGCATGGGGTGAGGACTGTCCTGGGGGCCAGTGTTTGGCCTGTGCAAGCTGGAACCTGTGTTAGTCCAAGCTCTGTGTGTCCTCAAGGGCTGAGTCCCAAGTAGAACCCTCACGATTAACTCTGTCGCTTGCATACGTGGGTGTGGACCTTCGAGTCTGTGGCTGTGATTCAGTGAGGCCCTTTCCTCATGACCAGAGGGACAATTTGCAGCCTCAGGGTGCAGAAAGCAGAACAAAGCCACCACTGCTCCCCAACACTGACAGGGGAGCACTAAAACTGGAGACAGAGTCAGGGGTGGAGGCACCTGCCTGCAGGCTTGGGAGTCTGGGGGCGAAGGCGGGAGCCTGGTGGAGTTGGGGGAGGACAGTCGGGGTGACGTCTGAAGAAGCTCCTCAGCAGCCCACACTTGAGAGAGAGGCCACCCTGGTGCATTCCTGACCCAAGTGGCCCAACAGCTTCAGTTGGATTCTCGGCTGGAGGCTCTGTGTGGGTTGTGGTTGTTGCATGAAGGCGTGTATCCCAACATGGATGAAGAAGAGCCCATTGGTCACAGGAAAAGAGGAGCTCAGACCAACTGCAATGCTGGTTCTCACAGTTAGAAACCCTGGGCTGCATCCTTCTCGGTCTGTGATTTTTACCAAAGTTGCAGGCACATTTCATTATGTCCTTATTACATGCTTAAAAAACTCTCGTAGAATGCACATAACGTACTTTCCCTATTTTAATCAGTTAAAGTACAATTCAGAGGCTTTCAGTAAACTCATGGTGCTGGACAATGACCACTGCTGTCTAGTTCCACAGTGTTTTCATCACCCGGAAGGAAACCCTGCACCCATTAGCCACCTCTCCCCACTCTGCCCAGCCCCTGGCAGCTACTGATCTGCTCTCTGTCTGTACACATTAGGTGGCTTGATGAACAGTGATGCACAATGCATTGCATGGGATAATTTCTGTGAAGAGACCAATTTAAAAGTGAAGGAAATTTTACCTTTTGTGACAGCATGGATGGACTTGGGCAGTATTTTGTTAAGTGTCTAAACCAGTCAGAGAGAGACAATTACCATGAGATTTTGTTTTTATGTGGAATCTCATGAACAAAATAAACTAACAAACAAAATAGAAACAGATCCATAGATGCAGAGAACACACAGAGAGCTGTCAGGGGGAAAGGAGGTCGGGGCCCGAGTGAAAAAGTGAAGGGATTCAGTGAAGGAAAAACTCATAGACACAGACTACAGTGTGGTGATTCGAGGAGGGAAAGCGGGGGACATGGGAGGGTAGGAGAGGCTATAGGGATCTAAATGGTAATGGAAGGAGACTGGGCCTTGGGTGGCAAACATGCAATATAATATACAGATGACGTGTTATAGAATTGGACACTTGAAACCTACCAAAGTCCCCCCAATAAATTCAATAAAAAAATTTGAAACTGGACCAGTCTGTTAGACTGGCTAGGGGCACCATCCTCTCTGTGGCAAGGGGCCTGTTGTCTTTAGGACACTGTGATGCACCAGGTGACCAGAAGATGGCGTCAACAGGTACTAGGCTGACAGCTGTGGAGGGGCTGGGGACAGGATAACCTTCCACTTTCTTCTCTCTTCATCCTACCAGGAGAAGCAGGAGTCTCCACAACATGGCATAATTCACTCACTCACTCACTCATTCATTCATTCACTCATTCATCAGCAAATATTTGTGGGGTGACCTCACAGTGCTGGGCACAAAAAGGTCCTGGCCTGTCCAAGATCCATGATCTTGGGGACATACAGGCATGTGAACCCTCTGACATCACATGTAAAATGAGTGCCTTTAATGCGACAACATTGACAGGTGTCCTGTGCACTCAGAGAACCCGCCTTAAGGTCAACACAGTGAGGTACTGCCAACCACACCACCATGGCTCCAAACTGACCTCAGGTGCCAGCCAGCTGCTTTCTCATCGCCCCCCAACCCTGCTCCTGGTTTATTCTCAAGGACCTGTGGGAGCTGTGATAGGTGGACTGGGGGCAGGGGTTCCTTCTCCCCTTCCCAGGACACCTGTGCTTTTGCCAGTTAACATCCATGCACCCCACAGAACTTACTTTGTTGTGGGCTCTGCCTGAAGAGTCGTCCCCAGCAGGCTCAGACCTCTCTGGTTCTCCATCGTGACCCCATCACAGTGCAGGGCAATTGTGTGATGCTCTCCCCTGTGGACCAGGAGACAACTTGAATGAAGAATCCATATCCCCAGCACCAGGCTCAGGTAGGGCGCTGCATAAAGTGTTGCTGTGTAAATGACTTCACTCAGAGGTGACCCATGCAAGAGCAGCTCACAGGCAGGTGCCTGCCTTTCCATCCCAGAGTGACCTCAGAGCTGACGGAGGACCATGGCTCCCAACCCTGAAACCGGTGAGACTCTTACTGCTGATCTCTTCCAGGTGAGCCACTGTCGTGTTTCCCACTAATGGCAGAGCAAGCTCAAACAGCAAACTCATAGCTCGCCTGAGGGCTGCAATTCCAGCCTCTTGCTGCAGGATTGATTCTTCACCCTGCTCACTGAGAACCTTGGAGAATCTGAAAACAACAGAATTTGATACAGAGGTAACCCAGAAAGTCTCTGGTATCTCTCCCCACCTTGCTGGTCGGCGTTTCTCACTCTTAACCACCAGATGGCGCCACAAGGCAGGTTGTGGGGCCCAAACTAGGGTTTAGGGGAGGCAACTTCCACCTAGCTGAATGTTCACTCTCCAATGCAGGATGTGGTTTTGGTGCAGAGAGCAGGGGGAAGAAAGATAACTAAGTTTGCTCCTGGCTATCTTTGGAAGTGGGAGAATATGGACTTCTTTGGAAAAGGAGCACAAAATTCGATCTATGGTCAGGCTCTCACTGCAGTGACACCCCTGGTGAGTGGGGAATTGGGACTATGGTGTTACCTAAATTCTGGCTCATGCCTTAAAATATGTTTCTGTGCATGTCTCATGCCCATCTCTGTGGTGTGGCTGAGGCAGGCATGAGGCCTGGGGTGCCAGTGGGTGTGGGTCTCCCGCATGCAGGGCTGCCCAGTTTGGGAAGAGGAGGGGAAGCAGCATTTGGTGCCCAGGAATCAGAACTGTAGCCCAGCCCCCGGCCTCTTTGGGGTGGGAAAGGTGTCAGTGAGAAAGGGCTACAACATGTATTCCCCCATGGAGGTCCTGAGGAAAGTGACTACAATGATGATATTATCATAAATTCCTGACAGGAAGGCCTCCAACTTCTTTAGCTTAAGGTTTATCTTTGCCTTAATAAAGCCTTGCCCTTGTTGCTGTGCATCTAGGTTAACACACCCGTGTAAGCCTCCTGTCCGACCCCTTCTTCTAAAGCTGCCCACCCTCAAAGAGAGCTCTGATTGTAACTATTCTGACTGCATCCCCACCTTGCTTCTCCCATCTCCATGCAATCTTCCTTGTGGTCCCTCCTTAATCTGCATGCATAAAAGAAATGGCAAAACTGTTCTTTTCCAGAGCATTTGAAACCTTGCTACATGGTGTGTGCCATCAGATTGCCTCAAAAAAATGCTTATCAAAGTTCTTCACAGGTTTGGACATTTCTTACATCAACAAAGCTATACCAAATCAGATTATGCAGCCACTTAAACATACAGTTGACCCTTGAATAACAAGGGTTTGAACTGTGTGCTTCCCTTATAGAGAAATTATTTTCTATAAATAGTGTTGTTTCTGAATCATGAACCAAAACAGAGGTTCGTGTGACTGATGCAATAGTAAGCCAAACACTGAGACACAGATGCTTGGAGAAAGGGAAAGGTTTATTTGATTTGGCCAGAGTGAGAGGACAGGAGAAGATATCCCAAATATATCTTCCCTCAAAAAGCAAAAGTATGGAGTTTTTACACAGCTGGGGGGAACAGAGAGGGGGTTCAGGGAGACGGTGGGAAAGCCTGCATTTTTTCAGTTACAGGCAACATTTTGTCCAACTCGACGTCTGAGTCTCAGCAGCTGCTCATAATTTCCTCACAGGCAGTTATTTATTCTGGAACAGAAACTCAAAAATTCTCTTGAGATCCTAAAGTTCTCTCCTGCTGTTTGATGAAGAGTCAGTACATCAGTGATTTACAGTTCTATTGTGAGAAAAAGAGGTGCTGAGTTGAAGAACCAAGATTGTGTAAACTGTCCCACAATTGTGCATCAGTGACATTATCTTAAAGCAAAAATTAGAAACTAAGCATCTTGTGACCTTTGTTATTATTTACGCTATCATCGTTTAGCACAGAACTAGCTCTATTTTCTATTATTGCAAGCAAATTATAATTCTAAACATTTCTCCTGGAACTTGGTTTATAGGCAAGTCTTTAGAACATGACTAACATGCTTTCTTAGTATTTGTCCACGAGCTATGGGGCAACCAAAGCAAACAGTGCAGTTACTTCTAGCCTGTGCATGTACCACTAGACTCTGTCATCTATGCCTAACATGTTCACTGCTGACTCTTGGCTTCACTGTGAATGTATTTTCTCTCCCTTATGATTTCCTTAATAAAATTTCTTTCCCCCAGCTTACTTTATTGTAAGAACACCATCTTATACTATGTGTGACATACAGACTATATGTTAATCCACTGTTTATGTTACAGGGAAGACTTTCCTCCCGTCATGAGTAGGCTTTTAGGGTAGATTTGGGAAAGTCAAATTATATACAAATTTCCTACTGCAAGCATTGTTGGCACCCTTAACCCCATGTTCTTCAAGAGCCAATTGTATTTATGAAACACTTAAAATCGTGGAAGTATTTTTCCAGTGATGTCCAATGGAAACACATGGCACAAATGTTTCATGCACAAAGTACACAGCTTTGTTAAGTCCACACACTTAAACCATCTGCACTGAATTCTACATACCAAATACATTCTGCTGTTTCCAATGTTTCTGCCTAAATTTCTGCATAGGCCAGTATTCGCCTTCTTTGTAGAGCTGGAAGTGACCTGGCTTGAGTCTCTACTCACAGAGAGGAGCGGGCATTGTCACTGCCATCAGTGCTGTTGGCAGCAGGACACTGAGGTGGCGTTTGCTGGATTCACCCTTTCGCAGGGAAGGGGAAGACCCTGGATTATTACCACCCACCTCATGCAAAAGACAGTTTGCCCTTAAATATTTCCAAGTCAACTTTGCTAAAGCATCGTAGAAGGCGCTATGCTATTGGTTGTTTTGCAATAAAAAAAACTAGCTGATGTCTATTTAATGAGACATCCTCAGTTTACCTGGTTAAGACACTATTCACTCTGGAGAAATTTGAATGTTATATAGAATATAATACATATCTCCACGTGACACAGAAGAACAGCCATATGGTAACCATCGAAACAGACAACTGTGCAAGGCAATAAATATTAGTAGCAGTTCTGACACTTTGCAGATATAGATTCCACAATCTAAAATGAGATTTGTAAATATGGCATCTTTTAAAAAAGTGCTTATATTCCAGAAGCAGAGCTGGAGTGGTGGGAGGAGAAGTCCCTTTTGCGTGCAGGGTATGGACTGCATGGCTTTGAGTGCAGGTCTCTGGTGTCCTTAACATCTCAGGAGGTGTTATCTGCAAGGCAGCCCTGCAGCCCTCACTGCCTTGAGGCCAAGGGAGCCCACCAGGCTCTGCTCACTCTGCAAAGTAAGGTTTCCACTTCTCTAGAACATCTGTCTGACAAGGGCACCAGCCGCACTAACAGCCCAATGAGAACGACACTGACCATGAAAACAAATGAAAAAGCTCTCCGTCTACAATGGCAAATGGCATGCTGTTCAACAGTCTGCCCTACAAAGGACATAATTTCATTTTTAACAAACTTGTTATTTTTTGTTCCAGTTTTATTGAGAAGTAGGTGACACAAGCAACTGTATAAGTTTAAGCTATTAAGCATGGTGCTTTGATTTTCACATATGGTGAACTGATTGCCATAATAATTTCAGCTATCATCTATCTTCTCATATAGATACAGAAATATAAACACAAGAATAGAATAAAGGAAAAACTTTTTTCTTGGGGTGAGACCTCTTAGGATTTACTCCCTTAATGACTTTCCTACACATCATACACCAGTGCCAGTCACAGCTTCACACTGCACATCACACCCCACACACTGACGCATCTCACACCTGGGAGTTCGTGCCTGCGACCTCCTCCCTCCACTTCTGTCCCACCTGTAGCCCGGGAACCACAAGTCTGAGTTCTTATACGCTGAGCTTCTCAGTTTATTAGTGGGATTCCAGACATGAGAGAGATCACACAGGATTTGTCTTGCTCCGCTGACTTGTTTCACTTGGCCCAATGCCCTCAGGTTAATGCACACTGTCACAAATGGTAGGGTCTTCTCATTTCTGTGGCAGACTAATGCCAATTTCCTTTTGGGTTTACCCCTGGGGAGAGAGCTGCTGCCTGTCGCCACCCTGTTCCTTCACAGGAGTGTGCTGGGGCCCAGAGCTCACATATTAAATGAAGGAGACACAGAGTGTGATCCCGTGGGGTGAGGAGCCACATGTTGGACACACAGGGTGAGCAGGTGGCTCCCTCAGCATCACAGTTCTTTGGAGAAGTGAAAACCCTGGGTTGTTTTCATTGAAGGAGCGGTTTGAAGTCACGCACACAAGGGAAGCAAAGTGAAAATTTTTATTATTCACAGATGCCAGAACTGGAGGGAGGGAAGGGAAAGGAGCACAAAACATTAGCAGGAGGGCTGCCCTCCATCCAGGTCACAGCCAACAGGGTAGAGACAGCAGGGTAGCAAGGGCCTATGGCTTCGAAGGTGGTTGGGAGAGGGACACGAAATTTCCTAGGGCTCAAATTGAAGTGGTGATTATAAAAGGGAATCTTGGAAAATCAAAGTGGAAACCTGGGGCAGGAATGCGAATGTGAGGTGCTTATCTCAGGTCCAGGTTCAGGTTGTGGCAGGAAAGTCCTACTGTGAATTCCCAGGCAGCAGGTGCAGACAGCTATTTCCTCATTGCAGGTGACATGCCTTCCTCTCCTGAATCCACAGAGGAGGGGGGATCCTTAGTAGTACTCTTCCTTTTTGTGATCTGGTTCTGGAAACAATGCATCTTCTGCCTAAAATTCTTCAGTGCTCTTCAAGGAAAAGGGAGTAGAATGTTGTAATGCAGTGTATTATTTGGGTAAAGCAGTGAGGGGAGGGAGCATAAAATATTGACCATTCCATGCCTCACTCACCACATTAGCAAAGTCTTTCTTTGTTGGTGGGTTTTTGCTTCCTCCCATAATGGTCTTTCCAATCTTTTTGCCAATTTTCTCCGACACTGCTTTCCGGGCTTCACCTTTAACCTAGAGGGAAACATATGACCTGCTATTTTTATATTGATTTAAAATGAACTCGCCTCACCAAGTGGATTTGCAGACAGGAAAACAAACCGTGACCAGGGAAGGCTTTATCCTTTGGGGAGCTGTTCTCCAGCACCCACCCAGCAGGGATGAATGCCCTATTGTGTCAGCAACAGGAGCCATGATGTCATGGCCTAAGTAAGAGTTGCCTGAAGAAACTACTCTCTGCTGTGAACCCCACAAGAGCATGGACATTTTCCTCAGGGGCCCTCTAGACAGTTTCAAGTGTTACCAACCATGTCAAATATTCCTTTGCCTATTCTAATTCGCAGGCTTATGTAGTCAGAGGCATTCGCTGAAGTTTGCAGGCTCTCTTGTTCTTGGCTTTGCTCCTGATTATCCTTTTCAGGTGCTTCAGGGCTTTTCTCTAGCACTGAATTATTGACTGTGTCTTCAACCTGGAGGCAAACATATAACCAAACATATAACCTATTATCTTTATTTGTATTTAAACCATGTCACCTTTACCAAGTGGATGTACAGCAGAGAATAAGAGAAACCACTGTCAGGGAAGGTTTATACTTCTGGGAGCTGTTCCCCAGCACCTGGCAAAGCCAGGACTGAGCCTGTGTTGTGTCACTAATGGGTGCTGTGAAGTTTTGGCCTTGGGAGAGCTGGTCTCAAGAAGCTACTCTCGATAGCATGTGTCTCCTCAGGGGGGACCCGCTGAATAGTTTCACGTGTCACCAACCATGTTAAATACTGCTCCAGGTGTCACCATCCACAGGTCTGATTGCACCTCTGCACTGTGATCAACTTTGGGAGCCGCTGAGGCCATTCCCAAGCAAAGGAGAGTCAGGAGGATTAAAACATTCATGTTTGAAAACCTAGGAAAGAAGAAGAAATGAGCCTGTAACTAGACCAATTCTTCTAAAAAGCCATCATACTTTCTTCTGTGTTATAAAGCTACATTTAATTTATCATTCCACGTGTTTGTACAAGGAATGTGCAGGAAGGACAAAGATGTGGGCGGAGAATGTCAGGCCAAGTGGAGGTATTCCACTCAGTCACTGGAATGAAAGCAGCCAGAGGAGGACTCTGGGTATTGAACCAGTGATGTGCATTGATCATTTGGGTTTGGAGAAGAGCATGAGTGTAGCTTACGGGTTTCAATCTCAGGGCCACAACTAGGAACCGAGAAAAAGGTTGGTCTAGGTATTTACCAAAAGAACTGAGGTGACCCAGGAAAACCTCACTAATGAGGTCTCCTTGTCCCAAGCAGGGACTGAGATTCTGGGGGTTTGGTGGCCACTTCACAGTTTTCTTCTTGACTACTGTATGGCAGGGGGTGAGCTTGCCTTCAAACCTCCTATTCTAGAATCGAAATCTTTCAGCCTGAGCTGTGCTGTGGCCAAATTTGGCCTCTGCCACCTGTTCTCCCATTCTGTCTCCCAAACCAGGGAAGAGCTCACCTGGCATGAAGGAGCCAGAGACACCCCACCCCTTCCCCCAGCACACCACCAGTTTCTACACCCTGACAGGACCAACCCCCTGGGGCTCAGATCACTGCTCAGGGACAAGGAACAGTGGCAGAGCAGGCAGGACAAGGGGGACACAGCCCAGCTCCCTGCCCACCACATATATCCTCCTGCTTCTTCAACAAGATGCTGAAACAGCTTAGGGAACATCAGGACCAGCACCCAGGGGCTGTGGTCAGGCTGCTGTGTTGCCTCCCCAGACCATGCGACAGTTCCTCCCAGAGACCTAGAATTTTGGTCCCCAAGTCTGGTGGAAAAGCTTGTTCCCCAGGGTGGCCCAGCCTCCCCAGGCTTCAGTGGGGGTTCTCACCTGAGATGGACAGAGCTGCACAGGTGTAGTCAGCAGTTCCAGGAGCTCTGACGCATGGTTGTGGCCCCCAGGCCACTCATTTAAGGACGGAGAGCAGCCTGCTCAACCCCGCCCCCTAGCCTCATTGGCTATGCTGCCCGATGGGTGGGGCCTCTTACTGTGGGGTTGGGGAAAGGGGGGCAGAATTCCAGGTGAGTGACAAAGCTCAGTAGCTCCCAACTTCTCCCTGGAGAAAAACTGCCTGCCTAGTGAAACCTGGGAGGGTCTAGCTAGCTAGGAGGACCCAGGACAGCGCTGAGGAGGGGAGGGATCCAAGGGAGACACTGGAACCTGCCTCAAAGAGTTACCCTGAATCCATGCCCTTGGCGGGTGCTTTAGGAAAAGAAGCTTACAGGGAGCCCCTAGGAGTGTTTTAGGGCAACCCTGCTTGTCCTTTTAGTCCCAGAGTTTTTGGTTAAAATCTCAGGAGGGCTGAGAACAGTGTAATTTAGTCCAGTGTTTCCTGTTTATTCTACAGTAAAGATGAGACGTGGTGGACGAAGGCGGAGCCCCCAGGCAGATGTGTGCTCACTGTTTCCTCATGGCTGCAGCTGGCTTGGGAAGGATCTGGAGAGGAAGGGCAATGCCCAAAACTCGGGGCATGATGGTCAAGGCCCAAATCCCTGCAAGGCTAGGGGAGGGTCTGGCTGGGTCTCTGGGGGAGGCTGGCATGTGTAGGGCTCCTTGCCTGTCTTCCCCAGGCAGGGAGTCTTCTTCCCTCCCAGGCTTCTCAAAGTGAACAGAAACAAGATATTTACAGAAAAATCTGGCCTAATAAATGGAGAAAAGGTGGAAGGTAAAAACAGCTTTTGCCTCACACTCTCTGCAACATGGATTGTTATGTCTGCCTCAATATCCAACCGACTTCTCTTTTTTCTTTCTGACTGATGATTTATTTTTATTTCTTACATTAAAATTATGTCCAGCACAGCATTCCCTTTTTAAGTTTAATCTTCACTATATTGTCTTACACCACCATTTAGTGCCTTTCACCCTCCTCCCCCAGCGATCACCACATTGCTGTCCACACCCGTGTTTCGTGTTTTATTCAGTGGTTTTTGTTTTGATTTAGATTAACGTCAGCATTTAAATGGTACTTTGTAAAAAAGAAGTTTTAAGTGGTGTAAAGTATATTTATGTATTAAATATTAGTTTATGTAATTATGAAATTTAAGAAACACAAACCAGAAACTCTGTATGTTTGTCCTTTTTATAACCTAAGTATGTATTTATTAAAAATATGTATCTATTATAGAAAATACTGTTTAGAGAAGAGTCATTCTTACCTTACATCCCCTCCCACATCACTTGTTTCTATGCTTGTTTTTCAATTCTTTTGATAAAAGTGGAGTCACAGTTCACCTAGACTAGAAACTACTTTCTACTTACAAGTAAGTTGACAATCTTTCTAGAACTGCAACCAGACACATACTTTTCTTTTTTTACTGTGGTGATACAGATGTAATATAAAAATATCGATTTTAACCACTTTTAAGTGTGCGGTTCAGTGGCATGAAGTCCATTCACATGGTCGTCAGCTGTCACCTCCTCAGACTTTCCCTGGGCCCTGACCGAGACTGAAACTCTGTCCCCATTAGCAGGAGCTCCGCATTCCTCCCTCCCCCAGTTCTCTGTGAAGTGGACTGCTCTAGGTCCTCACATAACTAAAATCACATAATGCTTTCCTTTTGTACCTTGCTATTTTACTTAACATAGTATCCTCAATATTCATCCATATTTTAACATGTGTCAGAATTTACATTTTTCAAAAATCGAACAACATTTCCTGTGTAAATGTAGCATATTTTGTTTCTCCAGTCATCTCTGGATGGACTTATGGTTTATATCCACATTGCACAATTTCAAATGTCCACACAGTCATATAAAAGTTTGAATTCCCCTTTTTGATTTTAGGTATGTACCCCAAAGTGGAATAAATTGCTGGGTATGAAAATTCTATGTTTATTATTTTCTATGTTTCCCCCAGGGGCTACACCATTTTAAATTTCTACCAGTATCACACAGTTTTTCAATCTAAAATGATTTGAAAAAAATGGTCTCCAATTCTCTGATTTGCCATTTTATTGATTCAATAATGACCTTGGGTGGACATTGAAAATGTTTTCTTTGATCATATTAAACTTCTCTATTGGTTGCCTGTTCTTTTAATCTTATACCAGAAATTACTAATAAACCTAGTATTATGTGTTCTTTTCTTCATGTTTTTATTTAAAGTTTTATAATTTTCATTTTTTAAAAGATTTTATTTATTTAATTTTAGAGAGAGGGGTAAGGAGGGAGAGAAACTACATCTGAGAGAAATACATTAATTGATTGCCTCTCAAATGTGCCCTGACCCAGGCATGTACCCTGACTGAGGATCAAACCAGTGACCTTTCATTTCATGGAAAGGTACTGAACCAACTGTGCCACACAGGTCAGGGCTATAATTTCAGTTTTTAAGCTTGGGTTTTTCATCCATTTTCTATTAATTTTTGCTTGAGTTTCAGGTAAGGGTCTAAGTTACTCTTTTGCATGTGGATATTTGATTTTCCAAGCATCATTTGTTGAGAAGATCATCCTTTTTTTTATTGAGTAATCCTGGCAACTCCATACAATCTTTAAAAATTGGTTCATTTACATTTTATTTTAAAATCATTGAGATTATAGAAACTCTCCTCTTACACACTAGAGCCTGAATCTATTAGGTAATTAAAAAGTATGTTTTGTTCTAAATCAGTGGAGGTTTATTTATGTTTTAATACACCATGCAGTTCAACCCAATGAATCACGGAAGGTACGTAAGTGAATATTTTAATATATGGTTTTACAGTTGCCCTGGGGTCACAGCTGATGAACACGGCCCAGGGCGGGAAAGCCTGCTGCTGCACAGATGCCTGCGCCTTAGGCAATAGCCTCACAGCAGCTGTGTGGCAGGTGTGGCTCCTAAGAGTGGCCTCCCTTTGGTTTCGAGAAAAGACCAGACTATTTCCACAGTGTTTACACTATTCCATTTTCTCATCAGCACCTTATGAGGGTTCTGATTTCTTTATATTCTCTCTAATACAACTTAGTGTCTGGTTTTAAATTGTGCCCATGCTAATAGGTTGAAGTGCTATCTCATTTTGGATTTGATTTGCACTTTTCTGAAATATGATGATGTTAAATATGTTTGCATTCATATGATGAATACAAATATGCATTCATTCTTTGGGGAAATATGTATTCCAAGCACTTGTCTATTTTTAAATAGGGTTATTTGTCCTTTCATTTTTGAGTTGTAAGTGTTCTTTATACATTCTGAATATTATATATTTGTGAAATACATGATTTACAAATATTTTTCCCACTCTGCAGTTGTATTTTCTCTCTTAATAGCCTTTTGTTTTAAATTGTGGTAAAATAAACATAAAATTACATTTTAACCATTTTAAGTATACAGTTCAGAGACAGGTGCACTTGTACTTCGGGTGCCCACCACTGCCACCAGCTCTGGGGTTCTTCTCAGCTTGCCAGTCCGAAAGTCTGTGCCCACTGATAAAAATTCTCCATTTCTCTCTCCCCCAGCCTCTGGCAACCATCATCCTGCTTTCTGTGAATATAACCAAACCAGTGGGTTATGTATTTTAATATGGTGAACCACATCTCAATTTAAAGAACAAAGGAGGAATATGTTGAAGTCATTAGATATTCTGTGATGTCTCACAGCAATGCTGTGGTCTAGCAGGTTCACTAGCCACTGTTGGCCCCTCTCCTGAGATACACCTGCAGGGCAAAGCAAGAGAAAGAGAAAAAGTTTGTGGAGAAATAGTAGAAATGAGCACAGAGCAAAGACTTATCTCAACTAAATGTCTCACCTGGTGATTTCCAAGAGTACCGGCATGATAAAATCAGTTGCTGAAATATTGTATTTACCCCTCCTGAGCACACTGAAGATACAGGTATTGCATACAGCAGGCACAAAACCTTTCAATAAGTGCAGTGGAGATTTCCCAGCTAAGCATAGAGAGTTTGATCATTTTTCCCAGTTGATGAAAGGGGGAAAAAAAATTAGGACTTGTCTGAACTTTGTGCTGATGAAAGAAAGGTTCTACGAAAAGTAACAGCACAGGGTGTCCTGATCATAAATTCCTAACCGGACAAGTCATAGTAGGTAGTCACGCCTCAGGTATATAATTTTGTGAAAGGTTTATCTTTGACTTAAGCAAGCCCTATCCATTGGTGATGTGCATCTAGGGCCCACACACGTTTGCAGTAATTCTAGCCAGCCTCAAAAGAGTACATTTTCTTGTTAACTATCCTGTAATCAAATCCCAGCCTTGATTTTTCCCACCTTCATGAATCTCCCTTACATTCCCTTTTCAATTTCAAGTGATAAAAGAAGCTGCAAAACTGTTATTACCTGGGACATTTGAGATCTTGCTCCTCATCATGTGTTGTCATTTGGACCCAAATAAACTCTTACAAAAATCCTCTACAGGTTTGGATTTTTCTTACACTGAAACTTCACTTCTGGTTAATCTTTTTGCTTTTCCTTTTGGATAAAAGAAACAATGAAAATCATTTATGCTTCCTCTTCTGCTCATTGTTTTAACTGAACTCGAACAGAACATTGATAAAGGTCCTGCTAGAAAGAGCAAACTCAGGTAAGCAAAATTACAGATATGTCAAAACTTCTATTTTAAAACCAGTCTTTGTTACTTCCACATCTGTATTAAAATAATTAGTGGAGAAATGACAAACCAATTGAAACAATTTTTTTTTTACCTCTTGATTTCAAGGTTTTACCACATAATTTCACTGGCTTTGAAATGTGAACAAATTCAAAGTAGACATAAATTTGGGGCAAATTAGAGATCCACTTATAGCCTTGGTTTTATTCACTATAAATGTGGTTAATACCAATGACCTCAGAAGTCTGGGTTAAAGATTAAGTGAGGAACCCTGGCAGGGCGGCTCAGCTGGTTGGACGTCATCCCGCACACCAGAAGTTTTCAGATTCAATCTCTGGTGAGTGTGTACAGGAGGCAGCCAACTGATGTTTCCTTCTCTGTTTTTCTCTTCCTCTCTAAATAAATCAGTAAAAACATATCCTCAGGTAAGAATTAAAAAAATTGAGCCCTGGCTGGCGTAACTCAGTGGATTGAGTGCGGGCTGCGAACCAAAGTGTCGTAGGTTCAATTCCCAGCCAGGGTACAAGCCTGGGTTGCAGGCCATAACCCCCAGCAACCGCACATTGATGTTTCTCTCCCTCTCTCTCTCTCTCTCTCTCTCTCTCTCCCTCCTTTCCCTCTCTAAAAATAAATAAATAAAATCTTAAAAAAAAGAATTAAAAAAATTAAGTGAGGTAACAGAGATGTTGATAGAACCAGCCAGCACGAGGATTTCTCCCTTCAAAATGGACACGTCCTTGATTCAATGAAATTTAATCCAAAGGCACACTAACCTTGTCCTCACTACTGTTGTCATTAAGCACTGGCTTTCCACAGGCTGATTGTGTATATGCACCACATCTCATTTATCCATTTGTCTATCAAGGGACACTCAGGTTGCTTCCATATCTTGGCTATTGTAAATAATGTGGCAAAGAAAATAAGAGTCCCCTATCTTTTCAAATTAGTGCTTTGGATAAGAAACAGTTTATTTGTTCATTTATTGATTTGTGGACAACTAAGTTGTCACTAGAACACACACACACACACAATGGGATATTGCTCTGCCATTAAAACAATAAAATCTTGCAATTTCTTACAACATGGGTGGACCTTGATGGTATCACTCTAAGTTAAATAAGTCTGATGAAGAAAAGGAAATACCAGTCTCACTAATATGTGGATGTTTAAAATAAAACAAGTAAAAACAAAACAAACAGAAAACAAGCTAATAGATATGAGAAAGAATTGGTGGTTGCCAAAGCAGGGTGAGAAGTGAGAGAAATGGAAGATGGAATTCAAAAAGTTGAAAAGAAAATTATATTAAATTTTTAAAACTCTGACATAAAAAATGAATAAAAAACTGTGGTTTCTTCCACCTGTCTATCTTCTGTCCTAGTTTTGTGTCATTTCCAACTTTAGCCTGGGGCAGAGAATCTAGGATCTCGAAATTTGCAAGTAAAAAGATGAAGAGAATTTAAGACATCTTCAGTTACTCCTATAGAGAAAGGGTCTTTCAAACAAAGTTTTCTGTTCTTTCCTCTGTTTCCAGATGTACTAGCACACAGAACATTTTATCTGTCAAAGAAGCATATTTCTTGCTGGCTTTCAGGGAAGTCTGCAAGGAGTCATGCATACATCCCCACCTTCCAAAGTTGTTCTGCAGTTTCCAATATTCCCGCCTTGTTAGGTGTTATCTGTATCCCCAGGCTGTCTGGGTGATGGGTCACCCACCTTGTGACAAATGTTTTCAAATTCTTAGCTTAGTATGGATAGAACTCTTCTTACTTCCGTGTACCATACTGAAGCTCAGCAAACTTCCCACCTGAGAAACATTTATAGTGCCTTGTTTCTAAGTGCTGCTTTCTGCATTAGACATAACTAACCTTTTCATTTTCTGCGGATGAAACCTAACTCAATAACTTTTGCAAGAGTCTTCTGCATGTGAAGAGGATACTTTTTCTTGAAGCAGAGCTGGATCCCATCACAAGCTTAGTTTTGGGATTCACTTACTTAATTGATGCTGCCACACCCAGGGCCCTTTGTTTTCACCCAGACCTTGCTTTCTCCTCAGAGTTCTTAGCGTTCCGTTTGGCAGTTACAAACTCCTGTAGCTCTAAGGGTGGTATCCTGAGAAGCAGCAGATGGGCTCTGCGTAATAGTGCAGCCCTGCTACTCGTCTGTCTGAGGGAGACATGGGCCATCCTAGATAGAGTGCAGTGGATTGCAGGTGGTCGGCCTGTCTTGTGCTCACGCTGGTGAAGCTTTGATCAGCTGCACCTGAAGCACTCTCAAGGCTCTTGGGGTAATCAAAAAGCAAGCCTTTCAGGGTCATACGAAAACTGCATACTTAGTTTTATAATAAAATTTTCTGGGATGGGGAAAATTGGTGAATGTGGTCAAAAGGTACAAAATTTCACTTATGAATAAGTTCTGGGATATAATGTAAAGCATGATGCCTATGGTTAACAAAACTGTATTTTATTTTATACAGGCATATCACATTTTACTGTGCTTCCCAGAAAATGAATCTGTGGTGGCAGAAAGACCCACATCCAGGTCCGGGCTACCTCTCATCATGAACACCAAACTCATGAGACAGGCGCTGAGGAGAAGGAAAGTGGTTTATTGGAGTTGCCAGACATTCAGGAATATGGGGGATTTAACAGCATGTCCTCAAAAACCATTCTTCTCCATTTCAATGCAGGCAGAGGCATTTATGAGGATGGAGAGGGAGGGCAGATCAAAGCAGAGGAATGCAAGTACTGCTCTCCTGAGAAGGGAGAGCACAGGAAAGGGAGAGGGCTGAAAAAGTACTATTCTGCCTCTTCTCAAATTTACTCCCCTCCTTCAGTTTCTCTTCAAACTAGAATTTGTTGATTTGCTGCAGACACCTGTGGATAATCCCTACCAGGACTGAGCATTTTCTCTCCCTAAACAGACTTCTCTAAGCTGTGAAAAAAAAAGCTAGGTAACAAACAAAAACACAGGATTTTATTTACATACTCTAAGAAAGCAAAGACTTGGCCACAGCCTTGAGAAAAAGCAGAATACACACCCCTTTATTGCTTATGTTAATACTAAGTCATGATTACACATTCTGGATAAATTGAAAGTAAGAACTTCACTAGCAAACACATAGTGATGTGTTGAAGGCTCAGATGATGGTTAGCTATTTTCAGTAATAAAGTATTTTTTAAAAGGGTATGTATATATCTGTTTAGACATAATGCTATTGCATACAGAGTAGACTACATTCCAGAGTAAACATGAGTTTTACATGCATGGGGAAACCAAGGACAACTTAATGACTAGTTTTAGTCATTGTGGTGTTTGGAACCCAACCAAAAATATCTCTCAGATATGACTATATTTGAAAGTTTCTAAGAGAGTAAATTTTAATTGTTCTCCTCATAAGAGAAGAAAATTATAACTGTATGAGATGATGGATGTTAACTTAGAGTGATAACTGTTTTTTAATATATCACACATAACAAATCATTATGTTGTACACCTTGAACTAAAACAATGGTACATATTAATTATATCTTCGTAAGAGTGAAAAAAAGAAACTGCTACATTATATGCCAGAGTTCCTGTACTATTTTATATTCATACCAGCAATTAATGAGTTGTCCATTTTCATTGCAATGTTGCCAGCATTTGTTGTTATCACTAAGTTTAACCAATAGCTGTGCAATAATGAATCATCATGGTTATTAGGGTACCGCTAATGTCTAGTGGTATGACTAGCTGTTTATCTGCTTATTTGCAATTTACATATAGCCCTTGTTAAAAAAAAAGGTTGTCAAGCTCTTGTGTTATATATATAGTGCATGGATATTAAGAGCTCATTCAGTGTGAAGAACAATGGTTGCTCTCTTAACATAAACTCCATGGATGGTTTATCCAGAGGCACGTGTCATAAAATGGCTCATTTAAATGTGTGCCAATGAGTGGTTGATGCTTAACAGTGCCATCTGACAGAGAAATGCAGAAGAGTGTCTTCTTTCTCTTCTCAAATAATCTGGGTCACAACCTTGGTGGCTGGCTGCTTTGCTGAGCTTCTTAGGATGAGTGGGGACTGTGGCAGGAGGCTGTTCTTATCCTCTCCAAGCCCTGGTTTCATTCACTATAAATGTGGTTAATACCAAGAACCTCATAAGGTTGTATTCGAAACTAAGTGAGAAAACGTGAGTGTTGATAGAATCAGCCATCACCAGAATTTCTTTGAAATCGAACAAGTCTTGAAAATGACATTTCATCCAAAGACACACTAAAATTGCAGTGACCACTGTTGCCACTGAGACCCTGGCATTGTTCACATTTATGGCACTTACCGTTCATCTAGGACCCCACTGCAAGGCATTAGAGAAGACTTAACTTGATTGAGAGAAAACATAAACCCATGGGAGCTGCACCTCCCTGATTCAGGATGGTCTCTGCCAGATTTCTTCTGTGTTTCACCTACTGTCCTAGGATCTCCCCTCCAGGGATTGTCTTGGACCTATGAATGGATTTGAATGAACTAAGAAGGGTGATGGAATTGTACACTATGCTTCCAATTCCTTTAGAGGAAAAGCAGTGGGTGTGAGACAAAGGGTCTAATTCATGCAGCCCTGGCCTAGAGTGCCAGGTCTGAGTCCAGAGTGACCCCAACAACTGGGCCTTGGCCTTCCCACCAGCCCTTCAGCCAGATCTGTGGGAATGGGTTTGTCTGTTTCTTCCTTTGCAAATGACCCCCACTCTGATCCTCTGGGGGCACTGTGCAAGCTGTTGGAGTGATAAGGGCAAGGACAGGGGGATAATGACAGCACAAGGGCCTGATTCAGGAAATGATGTGATGCCATTCATTCATTCTACAGATCCTTCCTGAGCCCCTTTAAGGCAGGTCCTGTGCTGAGGAATCACTGATGAACTAACTCTGATCTAGTCCCAGTGCTGGGGAGCTTACATCCAATGGAACAATTAGTGTGAATCAAATATTCCCTTTGGATGGCTTACAGACTGGTGCTTCTTTTCTTTCCCTTGGACCTAACAGTCTTAGCAGTTTCTCAATTTGGGGTCCCAAGTGGTGAGGTTTCCATGTAACTATCCCCTCCCCCTGATAGAGGGAGCCTCACAAAACATGCATCCTCTTCTTCTGCAGATTTCATCAGGAAAAAGAGAAGTCCTGAATGACATTAAATAAAAGACATTCTAGCCAAGACTACCTAGTGCCCTTCATCATGGACCAAATGTGACCTGTTGAATCAGATGGGGCCCATTGTCTGCTACCTGGCTCTGCTCTAGCTCACTAGATTGTGACCTGTGTCTGGTCTTCTAAGAGTTTTCTCTTTACCCAATGACCCTCAAGCTGCCTGCGTGTGGGTGCGTGTGGTGATGTCTCTATTAAACTACAGGTTTCAAACTGCAGTGATACCTGAAAACACAAGTGCTGGAATCCAACCAGAGAGGACAGGTAGTGGTGGAATGCAGCAGCCTTTGAAGTTTAACCGAAACACTCTCCCCACCTTAGAGTTGTTGCTCAGGTGGCTAAATGTTCATTTAACAGAACAGGTACAGAATCCACCCCTGTCCACCAACAAAATATTAAACAAATGTCTATGATTATAAATGGCATCAAGTAATACAAGCACTTCTATTTTAGATGCAACACTAACTACAGTAAGGACATCTTTCCTTGTCAATACATACAGCATCCCATTATTCAACCATATCACAATTTCTCGAACAGTCTTCTTTTTACCTACTGATGAACATTTAGATTATTTTTTTTCATTTGTAGCACTTCAGTGAACATCTTGGCACTTGTGTCTCTATAGATGTATATAAATATTATAAAATTAATTCCTGGCAATGGAACTACTTGCTGAGAAACTTTATTCCAATGTGTACTCCCACCTGTAATGAATGATAAAGTTTTTTCCTTATGACTCCAAAACCAGCTCACTTTATAGGCAAAATGTGATCTACATAATTGGCATATTTTTGGGGATGTTCAAATTTCAACTTTATTATTAGAAAATCAATTATGTAGATTGTATACTATTATGTACACATATGTAGTATTATGTTCACCATTATGTTTACTGTTTTCATGGTCATTACCTTAAATAATTGATGGTAACACTATTCAACATGTATTGAGAACCCACACATCAGACACTTTACATACAGAATTGACTTAATTTAATTTACTCTTCATGAGAACCATATGAGGTAGGATTTATTCACCCACTGTATAATTGAAAAAAAATGTTACTTGTTAACTCTAGGCAAGTTATTTGAACTCTTTCTGCTTTACCATTCTAGTAGAATTGTGGAAATAATAATATCTTCCTTATCTACCTAGTGGGGATGTATCAAAAATTAAAGTACTATATATCTTGGAAATATTTTATGGTGCCACAAATTGTTTGAGTGACAACACAAGAAGCAATATGTTCACAGTTTAAATGCTGCATGAAGAGGATGGAGTAGAAAGAAGACTAAAAAACACTAGGTCTGGGTGCTGGAAGGCAGCTCGACCACCAGCAAGCTGAGTGATTTTGAGTAGGTCACGTAATCTCTATCTGGGCTCTGGTTCCTTAGTTCTAAAAACAAAAAATAAAAATGATACAAACTTATCAATAAACGCAAAAAAAGTTGCTAAGATAAAACATTCATTTATGATTTAACCACTCAATCAAATAGGTATGGAAAGGGTGTACCTCAACATTATAAAGGCCACATATAGCAAACCTTTAGCCAACATTATACTCAATGGTGAACATTTTAAAGATTTTCCTGTAAAATCAGTAACAAAACCAGCATACCCACCCTCACCACTGCTGTTCCACATCATTCTAGAAGTCCTAGCTAGAGCAATCAGGCAAGAGAACAAAATAAAAGATATCCAAGTTGGAATGAAGAAGAAAAGTGTCACTTTTTGCAGATGACATGATTCTGTATATAGAAAACCCTAAAAACTCCACTAAAAATTATTAGAGAAATAAACATTAAACTAATACAGTAAATGTGTAAGGTGCAAAATCAATGTACAGAAATTAACTGCTTTCCTGTATACTAAGAAGGAAACTTTAGAAAAAGAAATGAACAAAACAAGTCCTTTTCCAACTGCCACCAAAAGAATAAAATATCTACACATAAACTTAACAAGTGATGTGAAAGAGTATATATTGAAAACTCCAAAGTATTACTAAACGAGTTTGAACAAGGCACGATAAAATGGACAGATATCCCATGTTCAGATTGGAAAAATCAACCCAGTTAAAATCTCCATATTACCCAAAGTAATAAACAGATTTAATGTAGTCCCCATCAAAATCCCAATGTCATTTTTAAAAGAAATAAAACAAAAAGTTATCATATTTGTATGGAATCACATAAGACCCCGAATAGCCAAAGCAATCCTGAAGGGGGAAGAAGAAGAAACAAAGACAGAGGTATCACAATACCTGACTTCAAATTATACTACAATACTATGATAATCAAAACAGCATGGTAGCCCTGACTGTTGAGCTCAGTGGGTTGGGCATTTCCTGCAAACTGAAACATCACTGGTTCGATTCCTGGTCTAGGTACATGTCTGTGCTGCGGTCCAAGTCCCCAGTTGCAGGTGTGTGAGAGACAGCTATTTGATGTTTCTCTCACACATTGATGTTTCCCTGCTTCTCTTTCTCCCTCCCTTCCCCTTTCTCTAAAAATAAATAAATAAAATCTCAAAAGAAAATCCCAGCATGGTATTGGCAGAAAAACAGACAGAAGACCCATGGAACAAAATTGAGAGTCCAGAAATAAAAAACTTGTATTTGGGCAAATAACTTTTGACAAAGGGGCCAAATACACACAATGGAGAAAAGAAAGCCTGTTCAATAAATGTTGCTGGGAAAACTGAAAAGCCACATGCAAAACGTTACACAAGATTACAGTTTGTCCCCATTTACAGAAATTAATCTGAAATGGATCAAAGGCCTAAATGTAAGATCTGACACAACAAATTACACGGAAGAAACAAGGTACTAAACGAATAAACCTTGGTCTTAGAGAACATCTTGTGAATTTGACCCCAAAAGCAAGGAAAGCGAAGGCAAAAATAAATGAATGGGATTACATCAAACTAAAAAGCTTCTGCACAGCAAAGAAACCACCAACAAAACAAAAAGGCAACTGACCTTATAGGAAATGATACCTGCAAACAAAGCTCCCAAAAGGGATTAATATAAAAAATATGCAAAGAACTCATAACACTCAACACCAAATCAACAATCTAATTAAGAGATGGGCAGAGGAACTGAACAGTCACCTCTTCCAAGAAGACAGACAAATAACTAACAAATGTATAAAAAAAAGTTCACTTTTACTCGTTATTAGGGAAATGCAAAACAAAACCACAACAAAATATGACCTCACACCTGTTAGAATGTCTATTATCAACAAGATAGGTAATAATAAGTGTTGGAGAGGTTATAGGTGAGAAGAAACACGAATTCACTGCTGGAGGGAATGTAAACTGGTATAACCACTATGGAAACAGCCTGGCAGTTCCTTAAAATATAAGAATTGAGTTACCCAATAACCCAGAAATTGTTCCTCTGCGTATCTACCTAAAAAACTGAAAAAAAAATACTTATTAGCAAAGATATATGCACCCCTATGTTCACTGCAGCACTATTCACGGTGGCCAAGATGTGGGGACAACCAAATGTCCTCTGACAGAAGATTGGGAAATGAAGATGTGGTACATACATGCTATGGGATACAATTCAGCCATGAGAAAAGATGAAATACTGCCATTTGTGACAACATGGATAGACCTTGAGAACATCACACTAAGTGAAATGAGTCAGTCATAAAATGCAAAGAACCATGTGATTTCACTCATTTGTGGGATAAAAACCTGAAACCCATAGACACAGACAACATTATGGTGGTTACCAGAGGGAAGATGGTGGTGGGATAGTAAAGGATAAAGGGGACCATATACATGGTGATGGGTGATGATTTGACTCTGGGTGGTGGGCACAAAATACGGTACACAGATCATGTATCATAGAAATGTATACTTGAAACCTGTCTGATCCTGTTAACCGATGTCATCCCAATAGATTTAATGAAAAATAAAATATAAATTATGAAAGAATGGAGTTGGACTGGATTGGGCTCCAACTTTTCAGGGTTAAAACATACGTAATTGTTTGTTTGGCTTAAATCCACAATAAGGCCTATTGCCTTTAGTGACTCGTCACTAATTCCAGTCAGTGCCAAGGAGGCATCTTTGTGGAGAGTGGAACTTTGGAAAAACATTGCCCCTGTAGGCGGACTTTTATTGTAAGAGATACAGCTGTTTCCTTTGGTTCAGGCTAACACCAAAACTTGGTTCTCTTGTGGGTTGGCACTCAAATAATGAAACATAATGAAGCAAGAAGTTTGGGTCAGATGACAAAAACAAATAAACTAGTTCACATAAGTATTAACACTACAATGGTAAGGTACCCACTGTCTTGTAGAAAGGCCTTTTAAAATAAATTGGCTGTGGAATAGATAAGTTTACAGAAGAGATTTTGATTTATCCAATGAGAATACTGATATTCACAGATTTCTGACCTTCAAAATTGTAATTTCAAGTGGATCAATGTAACAAAAATTTAAGAATTCTTGGCTTGTTTAAACCTCCCAGCCTTTTCAGATGTTCTTTTGATGTTCTGATGTTCTTTAGGTGTTCATCAAAATATATGACATGTCTCCCTTTGCCTTTTCTCCAGTCAATACACTTACGTTTATTTCTTAATACCTAGCAAAAATGTCACCATTCTTGTCTGACCAGTCGCTTCAATATAGGATGTTTTATTTTTTGACTTTTCACAGTGCAGAATGCAAACTTTTATTTCAAGCACATATAACACATTATTATCTTTGTGTCTTATTACGTTCACTTATATTATTAGATAATCAATAAATGGACTAATTTTGAATTGTTTAGTATATTAAATGTAGGTAAAACGATTTGCAATGTTATACAACAATACTAAAATAGCAAAAATTCTTTTATTCAAAATATGCCTATAAAACATAGGTAAGTATTAATGCAAAGAATCCAATTCTTAATACATCCTTCCTGGTGAATTAATCATTAATATCACTTGATCTTTTTTTAGGTCTAGGTGAGGGGAAAACATACTTTTTAGGTTTTCTAGACAATAAATGCTATGTTAACTTTTAAATATAAATAAAGACAAAAATATTAACTTAAAATTTAGAACAAAAAATAGTAAATTTCTAGAATTTTTAAGGTAAGTGATTTTTTTTTTACAGAGACCATGATTTGGTAGTCAGTTGTATTATTTTGGCAATTAGCTATTATTTTACATCAAAATTGCACTGTCTCAGACTAGTGAAATTCGGTCTGTACAACCTTTCGCGCTCTTACAAATGAGAATCCCTGTAGCAAGTAAGGTCAACACTCCCCTGTTACCAAATCCTCACCACTCCCTACTGCTTCCCCTTCAGCCTTTATTGGTAATTCCCTGCTTGATCCTCCAAAGCAGTGCAATTTGCAACCTGGGTCTTAAATGACGTCCATGTCTCATCTCTTTTGCTCCTCCCAAGGCTGGCTCCTGCCATAGATTTCACCTCATAGCCTGACTTGTTCTCAGAGTGTGAGTTAAAGGAGACAAAATACTGGAAGAGGCTCAGCTCTCATCATCCAGGAGATGCAAATTAACATATTGAGAGGTTATTTTAAACATCTCAGTATTAAGTATAAAAGATTGAAGATATTTAGTATTGGTGAAAGTGTGAAAAGATGGGTTCTCTTGTTTGATTTTGTAATGATGCAATTTTTGATCCAAATACTGGGAAATGTTCATAATTTAATTGAATGTACATACCTCACATATTCAAACATTTTTATTGTAGTGTTCTTTGTGATAGCAAAACTTTGAAAATAACCTCAATGTCACCTACTTGCACATGTTTAATTATGGAGATAAGTGCAAACAAGGCAAGGTGTCAAGCATTTACAGCTTAGTCAAAAAAGAATTTTGAGAAGAATGTGCATGGTATGACCCCATGGAAAGCAAAAATAAAATAGAACGATTAAAACTATGTATCTTGAAATAGACATAGGTTACATAGAGAGATAATCTAGAAGACTATATAGCAAATTGTAACACTTATCTATGACAGTAAGAAAAAATGGGCTATGTTGGCAAGTGTAACATTTCACTATGTGTTCATATTTGTTATTCAACATTTTTAAATTTAAACAAAACTTTAAATGTATTTACTTACTTGTTGATTTATTTTTTTTTTAGTTTCTGGAGCTTGCCCAATTTTCAAACTATTTTACAAAGATACAGCAATCAAAACAGCATGGTACTGGCACAAAAACAGACACGTAGATCAATGAAATAGAATAGAGAGCCCAGAACAAACCCATGCATACATGGTTAATGAATTTACAACAAAGGAGCTAAGCATATAATATGGGGAAAAGTCAGCCTCTTCCTTAAATGGTGCTAAACAAACTGAACAGCCACACGTAAAAAGCATGAAACAGGACTGAACTCTAACAGCATGCACACAATATTGATGAAAAATGGACTGAAGACTTGAATGTAAGACTTGAAACCATAAAAATTCCAGAAAAAACATAGGCAGTAAATTTATTGGCATAGATCTTGGTAACAATTTTTTGAACTGGACAACAAAGCCAGAAAAACAACAGTAAAAATAAACAAGTTGGACTACATCCAACCAAAAGCTTCTGCATAGCAATAAAATTATCAACAGATGAAAAGGCAAGGCAAAGAAAATATTTACAAGTCATAATCTGATACAAAGTTAATATCCCAATTATATAAAGATCTCATGCAACTCAATAGCCATAATAATAATGTCTCAAAATGAGTTAAAGTATCTGAATAGACATTATTCCTGAAAGATATTAAAATGCCCAAAAGTTACATAAAAAGGTACTCAACATAACTATCATCAGGGAAATGCAATTCAAAATCACAGTGAGGTATCACCTCACACCTGTTAAAATGGCTATTGTCAAAAAATGAGAAACAACAAGTTTAGCAAGGATGTAGAAAAGTGGAACAATTTCGTGGTGTTGGGAATGTAAATTGTTAGAGTCACTATAGAAAATAGTATGGTGGTTTCCTCAATAATTAAAAATAGACTATTACAAGATTAAGCAATTTCACTTTTGGGTATTTATCCAAAGAAAATGAAAGCACTAACACGAAACCATAAATGCACCCGATGCTCATTGCAGCATTATTTACAATAGCAAAGATATCAAACAACGCAAGATTTCATCCATTTATGGATGGATAAAAACCTATGCTTTATGTACAAACAGTATAATTCTGCCATCAAAACAATGACATCTTGTTATTTGAGACATGGTGGATGGACTTCAAGGGCATTATGCTGAGTAAAATAAGTCAGTAGTGAAAGACAAATACTGCATAATCTCTCTTATATGTGAATCCCTCCCTGCTCCTACCTCCACCCCCCCGCCATCACACACACACACACACAAACTTAACCTCATAGATATGGAGAATAAATTGTGCTGGGAAAAATGCGCAAAGTGGGTCAATGGTAAAAAAATAAGAAATGTTTTTTTTTAAACCTGAAGAAGAAGCTGTTAATCCTTCCAGGTATTTTCCTTTCCTTTCTTTTCCTTTCCTTTCCTTTTCTTTCCTTTCCTTTCCTCTTTCCTCTTTCCTTTTTTCCCTTACCTTCCCTTTCCTTTCCTCTTTCCTTTTGCTCCTTTTCTTCCCTTCCTTTCCCTCTTTCCTCTTTCCTCTTTTCCCATCCCTTCTTTTCCCTTCCCTTCCCTTCCCTTTTCTTTCCTTTCCTTTTCTCTTTCCTTTCCTCTTTTCCCTTCCCTTTGCTTTCCTCTTTCTTCTTTCCTCCTTTTCCTTCCCTTCCCTTCCCTCTTTTCCCTTCCCTTCCCTTCCTTTTCCTTCCCTTCCCTTTCCTTCCCTTCCCTTTCCTTCCCTTCCCTTCCCTTTCCTTTCCTTCCCTTCCCTTTCCTTTCCTTTCCTCTTTTCCCTTTTCCCTTACCTTCCCTTTCCTTTCCTCTTCCCTCTTTCCTTTTGTTCCTTTTGTTCCCTTCCCTTCCCTCTTTCCTCCTTCCTCTTTTCCCATCCCTTCTTTTCCCTTCCCTTCCCTTCCCTTTCCTTTCCTCTTTTCCCTTCCCTTCCCTTCCTTTTCCTTTCCTTTCCTATTCCTTTCCTTTCCTCTTTCCTCTTTCTTCTTTTTCCTTTCCTTTCCTTTCCTTTTCTCTTTCCTTTCCTCTTTCCTCTTTTCCCTTCCCTTTCCTTTCCTCTTTCCTTTCCCCTTTCCTCTTTCCTCTTCTTCCTTCCCTTTCCTCTTTCCTTTTTCCTCTTTCTCCTTCCCTTTCCTTCCCTTTCCTTTCCTCTTTCCTTTCCTCTTTCCTTCCCTCTTTCCTCTTGTTCCTTCCCTTCCCTTTCCTCTTTCCTCTTTCCACTTCCCTTCCCTGTCCTCTTCCCTTTCCTCTTCCCTTTCCTCTATCCACTTCCCTTCCCTTTCCTCTTTCCTTTCCTCTTTCCTCTTTCCACTTCCCTTCCCTTTCCTCTTTCCTTTCCTCTTCCCGCTTTCTGCTTTCCTCTTTTCCCTTCCCTTCCCTTCTCTTCCCTTCCTTTTCCTTTCCTTCCCTTTGCTTCCCTTCCCTTCCCTTCCTTTCCTTTTCTTTCCCTTTTCTTCCTTTCCCTTTCCTTTCCTTTCCTCTTTCCACTTTTCTCATTTTCCTTTCCTCTCCTTTCCTTTCCTTTTCTCTTTCCTTTCCTCTTTCCTCTTTCCTCTTTTCCCTTCCCTTCCCTTTCCTCTTTCCTTTCCTCTTTCCTCTTTCCTTTTTCCTATTCTTCCTTCCTTTCCCTTTCCTCTTTCCTTTTTCCTCTTTCTCCTTCCCTTCCCTTCCATTCCCTTTCCTTTCCTTTCCACTTTCCTCTTTCCTCTTGTTCCTTCCCTTCCCTTTCCTCTTTCCTCTTTCCCCTTCCCTTTCCTCTTTCCTTTCCTCTTTCCTCTCCTCTTTCCTCTTTTCCCCCACCCTTCCCTTCCCTTCCTTTCCCTTCCCTTCCTTTTCCTTTTCTTCCCTTCCCTTTCCTTTCCTCTTTCCTCTTTTTCCTTTCCTTTCCTTTCCTTTCCTTTTCTCTTTCCTCTTTCTTCTTTCTTCCTTTCCTTTCCTTTCCTTTCCCTTTCCCTTTCCCTTCCCTTTCCTTCCTTTCCTTTCCTTTCCTTTCCTTTCCTTTCCTTTCCTTTCCTTTCCTTTCCTTTCCTCTTTCTCCTTCCCTTCTCTTCCCTTTCCTTTCCTTCTTTCTTAATGAGGTTCTATTTCTTCTCCTCTCTTTCCAGATGGGCTTGCATGCAAAGTTTCTCTTGCCAGAGATTTGTGAAGGCTACAAGGAGTAAGTAATACATCACGGCATTCTAAAATTTTTATGCAAAGTTTTCCAACATCCCAGCCTTGTTGGATGTTATCAGTATCCCTAGGGACAACAGGTGACAGGTGAAGCCCCCTATAACAAGTATTTCCAAGTTCCTACCTAGTGAGGATCGAGGTGTCCTCTCTGCCACTATCTACCATGTCACAGCTGGGCCAATTTCACAACCTATGGACTCCTATTTATATATAATATCCTATTCCAAGTACTGGTGTAAAAATAACACTTTCAATTTCAAGTGGCAGACACCTAACTCAATAAACATTAACATAGTTCATGGTTTTCTGGGTGTGAAGCAGGGTAGAATTTCTTGAATCATGTATTTTATTTCTCAGGCTTACTGTACTCACTTCTGGCAATTACAGACTCACATATTGCTATGAATGGCATCCTCAGAAGGAGGAGAAAGGCTGTTGCCTACTAAAACAAAGTCTTGCAATTGCATTGCCTCTAGTTGGCCAGACTAAGACCCGAGTTCATTGTAAATAGATCACAGTAGGTGGTAGATAATTGGCCAGGTCTCGTGCTGCAGACAGGTTTGATCAGCTGCACCTGAAACACTTTCAAGGCGGAGACACTGATGGAAAACAAAGAAGAGGGAAATTCCTGGATCATACGGTGTTTGCCTGTTCAGTTTTTATAAAAACTGCCTGGGTGCTGAGGGATGTAGATGAAGGTGGTCAAAAGGTGAAAACTGCAGTTATACAATAAAATAAATAAGTTCTGGGGATGTAATGGACAGCACTGTGACTATGATTAACACTATTTATTTGTACATTTCAAAGTTGCTGAAATAGTAAGTCATAAAAATTCTCATCACAATAACGTACTATAGCTATGTGAGTTGATGGATGTTAACAAAAGTTATTGTGGTGATCATTTTGCAATGTGTAGATAGGTTAGATTATTTTGTTGTAAACCTTTACTGGTACAATGTTATGACAGTTGTATCGCAATAAAACTGAAAAAAATAAAAGAAATGACTAAACCGGTATTCCAGAATAGTTGTACCATTTCACAGTCCCATCAGCCATGGATGAGTGGATCAGTTTCTCTGCATTCTCTCCAGCCTTTTGTGTAGACACAATTTTTTATTTTAACCAATGTAATAGATGTGTAGTAATGTGTCATCTTGGAATTAATTGGCATTTTCTTAATGGCAATAACTTGAAACAACTTTTCATGTGCTTACTTACCATTTACACGTCCTCCTTGTGAAGGTGAGAAGTTCTCCAGTCCTCCTCCTTCATATGTGTGATGCACAGATGTCATCAGCTAATTCAGTGCCAAACATAATTTCTAGTGTTGCAAATGAATACAGCTCATTTACATATATGCCAATGAGTACTAGATGTTCAATGGTGCCATCTGATAGAGGATGTAGCAAAGAGAGTCTTCTTTCTCTATTAACAAAATCTTGGTTTTGACCTTTGTGGCTGCTCATATAAAGTCATCAAACTCAGATTCATTGGGTTACCTCAGCACGTGTAAGTTCACATGTAAGTATATTAATACTTTGGCTTTTTCACTACATATACAATTATACCTGCTTGGGTGAGGTACTAAGTGAGATCTTTCCAGTTTCCCTCTTAAGCCCACAGCTGGAGGTCAGATAACTTCCAGCAATGAGGCCGTTACATTTGTTCTGGGCTGTCATGTCCCCATACTAATTACCTCTGTGGCTGTGTAACACAGTGCAATAGAACTCTGCCTGCAAACAAGGGTCATTGTCTTTCTCTCAGTTCTGTGTGTCAGCTGGAGAGTCTCTGATCGAGGCTGGGTTCAGCAGGCTGTGCTCCATGCTCCTCTCAGCCTCCCTGGGGAAGCCAAGTCATGCTCCCCATCTGACACACAGCTGCTTGGAGGACCCACAGAGCACTCTACCCCTGCTTGCTCAGAGCTCACAATTGGGGGCAACTGTGGGCAGGCAGCAAGTCAAGGCTGGAGTGTCACACTTAATTGCAGTGCCAGGTGGCTGGGCACACCTTGTACTTCCACAGTCTCTCAGGTTGTCACACCACTGACCTCCTAAGAGCACCCACTACCATTGTTCCCAACTTCTTGTTCTTTTGCCAAGAGGCAGCAGGAGATGTCCCTTTGTTCATGGGCTCACTGGAAGCAAGCCTAATGTTTTTTATTGAAATATACATAACAAAACATCACTTGAACCATTTTTGATGCAGTACACTCACTGTGTGCAGCCACCAGCACCATCCCTCTCCAGAAGTTTTCATCGTCTCCAGCTGAAACCCTGCACCCATTCGACTGACTGCTCATTCCCCTCTCCTCAAGTGTGATGAGGTCAGTATTTTTGGAGTGAAAATGTTCATTTCTTGTTAACTTTCTTATATGCAACCCTCCCTTGATTCATCCAGGCTTACTCATTGCTTTGGGAAGTGTTAGAATTGTTAAAGGAGAAATGAAATGCATAAGAATCAAATTTTCTGGGTGTAAGTTCGGAAGAGGGTTTTTGAGCTCCTGGTTCTTGATAAATAACCAGGCTTTTTACAGAGAGACAAATACCCTTCCAAATTCCTAAAGCTCCTGCAAAGCTGGTACGGCACACAGATGTCCTGACTCGAGATCATCTGTTCCCCACTGCACACGTCTTTAGGAGAGGAAACCAGCCAGCGGGCAGCATGATAACCGTTTTATATGATTAAGTGCCTAATTTAGACAAGGAACCTGGATTTCTGTGTAACCTGGAAGGCAGAACCAGGACGGGACGTTCAGGTGGCAGGTGGCAGAGCACTTATGCGTTAAACTCTGCTTTTCCAAGTCTCTATCCCAGGACTACTTGAGCAAAGACTGACTGACCTTGGATTCCATGGTGAGGTCATGCTCTGGCCCTAGTACATGGCTCCAGGATTCCTCCTAATGCTGACATCCTGTGGCAAATAAAACAAAACAAAACAAAATAAAACAAAACTTTAAAGCCACACGACCATGAGGACTAGTCGCTAGTTTATTAAAATGAGAAAGAGGACCCCTGGAAGATATTTTTTCTAAGATAAATTCTTTAATTGAAAGGAATGTATATTTTTCTAAGCCTATAAAAATCCTAATATCCTTTTCTAATTTTTTTCTCTCTTTCCTTTTTGTGTACAACAATGTTTAAATTTTTTTCGACATCGGCGGAGAGCATTTGTTAGTTGTGGCTGTTTCTAAGTGGTCTAACTTTGCAACACTAAAACTCAGTTTGTGTTCTTTATGAAATTTTGCATTGCACGACATTCCAAAATGTGGGCACCCCTGGCTCATAGCAGTGCCTCAAGGAATCACAGAGAGAAAAACCACAACTTGGTCTTGGAAAACAGCTTCAGGCTATACCTTTGGGGCACAGAGAAGTGAAATTCATTTTTATTTCTTATTTTCAGTACAGCATTCTTGCCAAAATAAGTGAGAATTTATTCTTCTTTTATTCCTTCTTTGTCCAGTTTATGCCAGAAAAATTGATTATGTCACCAGGACAAAGCAATCAATTAAACCCACAGATCAGAATATTCTACAAAATAGTTGGTTTTGCATTTTTTCCTTGGGGCTTGGTGTTCTCTAAATGTGAGTGTCTTTAGTTGGTACTTCATTATTTTAAAGCCTGATTTTTTTCTGGGAAGTTTCTCCAGTAGTCTTCATAATGTTAGGCTAGTTGCCCTGCGCTCATGGCTGAATCAGCGAGAGGCAAGGCTCTCAGAAAGGAAGCATTCTCTTTATGGCCTGAGAATCTGTCTCCTCGTGGAACCCAGACACACACATATTATACACACACTTATACACAATATGCACACCACACACAAACACACACTTAGACAATATGCACAAACATATATTATATACACAACGTGCACGCACATACTTATATACATGCACACACTTCTATACATTCACACACACATAGATGTACACACAGACATGCATGCATCCACATACAAACACACAAATGTGTACATGTATATGTGCACATGCACTTAAACACAGGGACACACACATAGTTACACATATGTACACACAGCACACACACGCACGCATTTATGCACGCACCTGCATATAACCAATATACACACATAAGCATGTACACTCACAACAAACACATTACATTACAACATAAATATTTAGCAGAACAGGATAAAGGACAGAGGTATGGTCAGTTAGCCTGACACTGGTGTGGACTGGTAATAATTGAATGGTCCAATTTTTTCAAGTCTCTTAAACTCTTTACATCAGGATGGGTATAGTTGCACTAAACCACCTGGGAGTCTCTTTTCAGCGTAAAAGTCTGTGATTTCAGTGGGACAAGCCACATCATTCAAAAAAAACCTTGTCTTGGTCCCTTGTCTGTTCCCCTGGCAGGAACCCCGCAGGCTGGAGTCACAGCACTTGGCACCTGGTCTGTCCTGTGAGTGACAGTGAGCACAGCCTGACCCCAGGGGACTGTGCTGCAGATATTTGTGACGAATCTTACTCATCATTCATGCTCATGCTCACACACTTCCTCACTCCCTTTTGTATGAAGATTTGTCTTTGTGAACAATGTTCATAAGCCAGCAACCACCTGAGCCTCGGTGGTTCTGGAAAGCTTAATGGGTATGTTCTAGGGTCATATCTTCCTCTACCACCAGCATTTCCAGGGGTACAGGTGGAAAGGGGCTGACTACGCCTTGAAATCCCCTTTTAAGGGCATTTCACTTCCCCCACTCTGGCCAGGGTGTGATCTGGGATAGCACCTCCTGTCCCTGTCCTGGCTGGGACTGGAGGCTACATCATCCTGGGACTGGGAGGATGAGACCCGGGCCTCTTATCAATTGGTGAATTTTGCTTCTAATGATACAGTGACCTCACTCTCAGGTAGTGACCCAAAGCACGGCTACAATCTCTTCAAATTGCCACCCCTCCTCAGAGAAAATTCCTCAGGCAGCTGAGATGAGCCCCGTGACCAGCCTCAGTGAGCAGGCTCAGGTGTGAGCCTGGGGCTGGACTCAGCAACAGGTGCTCCGCAAACTTCTGGGAAATGCTGTAACAGAGCACATCCCTCCTCCCAAACGGTTTGGCCTGATTAAGTCCTCAGGAATCTAAGTACTGAAAAGTCTGTGGTCCTACGTGCTCTGTGAATTCACTAAGAAGAAAAATAAGTAAATAACAAGATGAAAAAAGAAGGCAAACAAAATTCTTACACCTTCCCCCTATGAAAACCACTTCAAATAATTTTCTGAAGTAACAAACATGAAAGTCTTACAGAAATCAACCTATCATGTTTTTCGTCCACCCCTCTGGGGGCCCTGCTTTGCTGGGCTGCTGCAAACCCAATGGTAGCTGTGGGCACTACTCTGCCAGCTCCACTGTTACCTGGATAGTTTCTGGTGCCAGCTTTTTCCTTCTTCCTTCTTCCTCTTCTTCAAAACCATTGTGGTAAAAGAGACATAACATAACATTTGTCACTTTAACCACCTGAACTGCACAGTGAGGGGCATTAAGGACATGGCATTATTGTGCAGCCGTCACCACCATCCATCCCCAGAGCGTTTTTCATCTTGCAAAACTGAAACTGTCTTTGTGCTCTCAATGAAGGTCTTGCACCTTTAAGCTCAGATCACCCAACTAACCATTTGTTTTACAGCCTGGCTGGCTTCTCGTTGCTGTTTATGAAGGTAGCTGTGGACCTTCACTATGGGGTGACTTTTCAGGGGTCACACCATCAGGGGTCAGTAAGAATGTGTGGACTCTGGACATTGATGGAGCTGAATGTAGCTTTATGATTTCACAGAGTCCTGTAGGCATAAATGCAAACCTCTTTCTGGTAAAAGACAGCCAATTCCCACCCTGAGTTCTGATTCCTTTTTGAAAGTGTGGGACCCAGATTTTGGAACCAATCAGAACTCCCATGAAGAAATGTCCCCCAGCCCACTCCTTAGAAGCTCTGGGTCCCTGAGGGGCTTTTGTCCACTGAGGGACCTTGGGCACCCAGGGCAGCCCAAGTTGGGACTTTGTACCAAGGGGGGGCAGCCACAGCCCAGAAGGGATGAAGAACATGTTGCCCAAGTGCATTTCATAGCAACTGCAAGAAAAAGGGTGTTATGATAGGATTTTCTTCTGGTCCCTTCAAAAAAAGCTGCACCTTTTGATTCTCAGTGTTGCCACAGGAGGTGAGCTGTGGTCTGGTTCCTTTCTTCCTGCAGAAAGTCAAGCCAGTTACCGATGGTGGGCTTTGCCAGACAGTTCCAGCCTGATCAGAACTCAGGACACTGGAGACCCTTAATGTCCCCTGAAATGTCCCTCATGGCATTTCTCAGGGTGGGACAGTGATCTCAGTGGGTCTGAAGCTCTGCAAAATTGTTTTGTAGTAGGTGGAGCTTTAACGTTTTAGGAGCCCTGGTGGTCCCATGACTTATGAACAGTCGCTGTCCTTGCACCTGCATAAAACAAAATGTAGAGAATCTTGCACTGCTTTGTTTTATTTGCCCGGCATCCTCCCTCTGCACCCTTTTCCCGTTTACAGAACTTCCTTCTTGGGGAGAACTGCTCCTTCCCCAACATCAACCCTGAGTCACATGGGTCAGGCCAATCATGTAACTGCATCTCCCCAACCAGCTTGTAGCTCAGGGAAGGCTGTGTGACCCAGACTGGAACAGCGAGAACCCCACTCTGGGATCTCACATACAGCTTCTGTCGGAGGCACACCACTTACCTCTGGGTTCCAGCTGCCTGGTGTGCATCCCTGGGATGGAAAGTGCTCTGTTGAAGTGGGAGAGAGTGGAGCCCACGTTCAGGAGGGAATTGATACAAGATAAACAGGTTTCACTCTTCTCAGGTTACCACAATTTAACTGCCAGTGGCATGTGTATCTGTAGTTTTTAGATTCATTTCACTGCTACTTGTTTTATGATTATAAATGTAAATGTTGTTCATTGTAGTCAATTGGAATAAAACAGAAATAGACTGTTTCCCCCTACCACAAAGAAAATCATTACAGTTTTGATCTTCTTCCTTTCATTCTTTTTATTTGCTTATTTTTAAAAAGATTTCATTTATTTATTTTTTTAGAGAGAAAGGGAGAGAAAGGGAGAAAGAGAGGGAGAGCAACATCAATGTGTGGTTGCCTCTTGTACACGCCACCCACCCCAAGCCTTTGGGTGCTTGGCCTGCAACCCAGGCATGTGCCCTGACTGGGAATCGAACTGGTGACCCTTTGGTTCACAGGCTAGTACTAAATCCACTGAACTACATCAGCCAGGGCCATTTGGTTTTTTTTTTTAAGGGAGTTGTGAGATGTTACTAAACCTACATTGGTCACTTAGGGTTTCGTCACTTACAGCTCCATGCTGGTCACATCTAGAGTCTCTGCCTGATGCCTGTGCAGAGGGCTCTCTGTATTGAGAGAAGGGCAGGACATTATGAATATTTGGCAGGAGGCTTTCTCTTGCTCCTGCAGGACACCAGTACTTCCACCTTTGTACAGAAACACACAGTGCCCTGTGTTCCCCCATTGCTGAGAATGAATGACTTCACTTGGGTTTTTGGTTCACCTCAGGAAAATGGAAGGAACCTCTTTTCTTTAAAGTGAGAGTTGCTGCTTGAGACTTGCTTACTCCTCCAAGATAACAGAGGAATAAGTGGACACTACACTAACCTCCTCCCAGGACCAATCTGGAATTACAACTAAATTGTAAAGAAATCATCCTGAATAACCAACAGAACACTTTTTGGAGAGAAGCCTCATAACCACGGATGGGCAGAAGAAACCACATCACCACAACCTGACTGGTAGGGAGTGTGGAGGAGACACAAGAAGACTGGCTGGGCTCCCATGGGCAGTAGCTAAAGCTCTAGAGGGATATTTCAGGAGCTGGAAGTTTTCCCTGAGAAGTGTGGGCTCTAAACCCTAGGCGTGGCTCCCCAGCCTACAGCACCAGAGCCAGAAAGGAACTCAGATAATATCCAGCTGTGAAAAGCAGCAGGGTTTCTGTCTGCCAGGGAGAGATGGCTAGAGACACAGAGAGCCTCTTAAAGGGTCAACAAACAAAATTTTGTTTGAAGCCACTCAGCCTGGGTTCTGGCAAAGAGAGGGCAGAGCAGACTAGAGACCCTTGAGGAGAGTGTGGGGTTGGTGGCTCTAGGGAGAGAAATGAAGGAAAAGCCGCCAGGATCCCAGTACTGAATCATTCCCCATACAACAGGAGCCATCTCTCAAGCAGAGCAGTCCTCTCTGAGTGGCATCAGCCTGAGGAGAAGAAATACCCCTGCCCATAGGAATTACTCTGCCTTAACCTGTGGTGCTTAAGCCTGACTATTGATCATGGCTTGATTATATTAATAACTGACCAGTTTAATGGGTGATTCATTTGAAAACTACAGTGGAAAGCGCAAAGAAGCAGCCAAAATGGGGAGACAAAGAAACAGGTTCCCAATGAAAGAACAAGTGAATTCTCCAGAAGAGCTAGATGAAACAGCGGTAAGCAATTTATCAGAGATTTTAGAGTCATGATTGTAAGGATACTCAACAACATAAGAAAGGACATAAAAACTGTAAGAAAGGACCTGTCAGAGATAAAGAATGCAGTATCTGAAATAAATGACACACTGGAGGGAATGAACATTAGGTTAGATGAAGCAGAGGACAGAATCAGTGTTTGGGAAGACAAGGTAGAAAACACGTCCAGGCAGAGCAGCAAAAGGAAAAAAGAATTCATCAAATGAGGAGAGCATAAGAGAAAAGCAGTTAGTTACCTACAAGGGACCACCAATTAGACTGGCATCTGATTCCTCATCAGAAGCATTTCAAGCTAGAAGGGCATGACATGGAATAGTCAAGGTGATGAAGAGCAAGGCCCTACACCCACAGCTACTTTACCCAGCAACCCTATCATTTAAAAATCAAAGGAGAGATAAGGAGCTTCCCAGACAAGAAATAGCTGAAGGAGTTTGTTAACACCAAACCAGCACTACAACAAATGTTAAAGGGCTTGCCTGAAGAAGAAGAGGAAGAAAAAGAGAAAGAAAAAAACGCAGAGAAAAACAGTCTGACAATAAAATGGCAGTACATATGAATCTATCAATAATCACCTTAAATGGAAATGGCTTAAATGCTCCAAGAATAGACACAGGGTAGCTGAATGGATAATAAAACAATGCTTCCTCCAAGAGACCCATCTCAGATTGAAACATACAGAAAGACTAAAAGTAAAAGATTGGAAGAAGACATTTCATGCAAATGGTAAGAAGAAAAAAGCTGGAGTAGCAGTACTTATATATGACAAAGTAGACTTTAAAACCAAGGTTATTAAGGCTTTAATAGACTATAAAACCAACCATGGTAAGAGACGGAGAAGGATACTACTTAATGATAAAAGCAACAATCCAACAAGAGGATATAACCCTAGTAAATATTTACACAGCCCACATAGGAATAGCTCAACATGTAAAGCAAATCTTGATGGACATAAAGGGAGAGACTGACAGAAATACAGTCATAGTTGGGGATTTTCAGCAAGGAGACAGTGGTCTTAAATGACACACTTAATCAAATGGATTTAATTGATATCTTTGGAGGATTTCACTCCAAAGCAGCAGAATATACATACTTTTCAAGTGCACATGGAATGTTTTCTAACATAGACCACATGTTAGGAACAAAACAGGTCTCAGTAAATTTAAGAAGATCAAAATCATATCAAGCATCTTCTCTGGCCACAATGCTATGAAACTAGAAATCAATCAGAAGATGAACACTGAAAAGCATGCAAATATGTGGAAGCTAAATAACATGTTATTGAACAATGAATGGGTCAACAATGAGATCAAAAAAGAAATCAAAAGATACCTTGAAATAAACAAAAATGAGGACACAACAATTCAAAATCTGTGGGACACTGGAAAAGCATACTTGAGATGGAAATTCATAGCCTTACAGGCCTATCTCAAAGAACAAGAAGAAGCTCAAATTAACAATCTCACTGCACACCTAAAGAAACTTGAAAATGAAAAACAAACAAAGCCTAAAGTGAGTAGAATAAAGGAAATAATAAAGATTAGATCAGAAATAAGTGAAATAGAGTGTAAAGAAATGATACAAAAAATGAATGAATCCAAGAGCTGTTTCTTTTGAAAATATACACAAGACTGACAAACCTTCAACCAGGCTCATCAAGAAAAAAAGAGAAAAGACCCAAATAAATAAAATCAGAAATGAAAAAGGAGAAATAACAACTGACATCAAAGTAAAATAAAGAATTGTAGAAAAATACAATGAATAATTACATGCCAACAAACTGGACAACCGGGGTAAAATGGATAAATTCCTAGAAACATACAATCTTCCACTGAAATCGGGGAGAATCAGAGAATCTAAATAGACAGATTACACCCAATGAAATTGAAGCAGTAATAAAAGAAACTCCAACAAACAAAAGCCCTGGACCAGATGGCTTCACAGGTGAATTTTACAAACATTCTGAGGAGGACTAATGCCTCTCCTTCTCAAATTATTTCATAATTCAAGAGGAGAGGAGGCTCCCAAACTCATTTTAAGAGGTCAGCATTACCATAACTCCAAAACCAGATAAAAACACTACAAAGAAAGAAAATTATAAGCCAATGTCCCTGATGAACACAGATGCTAAAATCCTCTACAAAACATGAGCAAACTGAATACAGCAATGCATCAAAAATACCATATACCACGATCAAGTGGGCTTTATTCCAGGAACGCAAATTTGGTACAACATTCACAAATCAATAAATGTGATTCACTACATAAACAAAATGAAGGAAAAACCCCACATGATCGTATCAGTAGATGCAGAGAAAGCTTTTCATAAAACCTTTTTGATCTCCCATTTATGATCAAAACCCTCAGCAAAGTGGGAATAGAGGGAATATACCTCACTATAACAACAGCCCTGTATGACAAATCCACTGCCAACATCATACTCAACAGGCAAAAACTACTAGTGGTTACCATAAGGCAGGGAAAAAGAAGGGATGTATGCTTACACTTTTTGTATTCAACATAGTGCTAGAAGTCCTAGCCACAGAAAGAAGACAAGAAGTAGAAATAAAAAGCATCCAAATTGGAAAGGCAGTAGTAAAAGTCTCCTTATTTGCAGATTCTATATATACAGAACCCCGAAGATTCTACAAAAAACCTACTAGGACTGATCAATGAATTCAGGAAAGTAAGAGGATACAAAATTAATATGCAGAAGTCAGTTGCATTTTTACATGCCAACAGTGGACTAACAGAAAGGGAAATTAGAGAAACAATATCTTTTACAATTGCTGCCAAAAAGAATAAAATATCTAGGAATAAACCTAACCAAAAATGCAAATGACCTGTACTTGAAAAATTATAAGACACCGAAGAAAGAAATAGAAGATACAAATAAGTAGAAGCATGTACTATCTTCATGGATTGGAAGAATTAACATCATTAAAATGTCCATGCCACTGAGGCAATCTATAGATCCAATGGAATTCCTATCAAAATTCCATGACATATTTCACAGAACTAGAAAAAATATTTCAAAACATATATGGAACCACAAAAGGCTCTACATAGCAACAGTGATCCTGAGAAAAAAGAACGAATTTGGAGGAATCACGCTACCTGATATCAAACTGTACTAAAGGCCGTAATAATCAAAACAGCATGGTATTTTCATAAAAATAGACACATAGATCTATGGAATAGAATAGTTATTCCAGAGATGAACTCACAACTTTATAGTCAATTAATATTCAACAGAGGAAGCAGGTACATACAATGGGCTAAAGATAGTTTATTCAATAAATGGTGTTGGGAAAATTGGGCAGATACTTGCAGAAAAATGAAATTAGACTGCCTTCCTATACCATAGGAAAGAATAAATTCAAAATAGATCAAAGTCTCAAGTATTAGACCCAAACCCATAAAAATCCTAGGGGAAAATATACACAGCAAAATCTCAGACATTGCCCATAAAATTTTTATTGGACATATCTTCCCTGGCAAGGGAAACAAGAAAAAATAAACAAATGGGACTACATTGAATTAAAATTTTTGCACAGCAAAGGAAATCATCAACAAAATAAAAGGACAACCCACAGAATGGCAGATCATATCTGCTGATATATCTGGTAAAAGGTTAATACCCAAAATTTATAAAGAACTTCCAAAACTCAGCACCCCCAAAATTCAAACAGTCCAATTAAAAAATAGGCAAAGGACTTGAATAGACACTTCTCCAAAGAGGACATACAGATGGCCAATAGACATATGAAAAGATGCTCAACATCACTAATCATCAGAGGAATGGAAATTCAAATCACAATGAGACACCATCTCACACCTGTCAGAATGGCCACCATCAGTACATCAACAAACAACAAGTGCTGGAGAGGATGTAGAGAAAGAGGAACCCTTATGCAGTGTTGGCGGGAATGCAGACTGCTGCAGCCACTGTAGAAAGCAGTGGAGGTATCTCAGAAATGATAAATGGATCTGCCTTTTGACCCAGCCATCCCACTTCTGGCAATATAACCGAAGGAACTCAAAACCCTAATCTGAAAGAACATAAGCACCACTATGTTCATTGCACCATTATTTACAATCCCCAAGATATGGAAGCAACTGCAGTGTCCATCCACAGACGGGTGGATAAAACAACTGTGGGACATTAACACAGTGGAATACTGCTTGTCTGTAAAAAAGAAAAATTATTTATCTTTTGCAACAGTATGGATGGGCATGGAGAACATTATGCTAAGTGAAAGAAGCCAGTCAGAGAAAGGCAAATACCATATGATTTTGCTCATATGTGGAATCTAATGAAGAAACTGATCTAACAAACAAAACAGAGACAGACTCATAGCTGGAGAGCAGATGATGGCTAGTGGTTGAGGCGGGAGGTGGTTAGGAGGTGGACGGAATGAGCGAAAAGGAAAAAGGACTCATGGACGAGATGATGCTGGGGGAAGGTGCCTGTAAGGTGACTAAATGGTAATGGAAAAATACTATGAAGAAATAAAAGTGAGAACAAATGTGAAAATCACTTGGATTCTTTTTACTTTCCAGACGATTTCCAATTTTAGTAATAATTATACCCATAAATAAATGGGGTTGTTTCTATCATTGAAAAAATTAGGTTAATGACTTGGATTTCAGATTGTGTTGTCCTACCATGTAGGGTACTAGAGAACGAAAACAACATAAAGAAAACGAATTCTTTTTGAATAAGACCAACATACTAATGCTACAAGTAATCGGTCATTTATAAAAAATAAATAAATGGGAAAGAAATAAAAGCATAACTTTTTACTACATCTTATAGGCAGAGTAAAGCTGTGTACATATGCATACTGCATATATATTTATATGCATCTCAGGATAAAAGAATTAAGACATGTCCCCTCATATAAATTTAAAACTCAATCACAATATAAATTCACTGCAAGAAAACTTGCTTTCCTTATTAACTTTTGTACACTTTAAGTGCCGGAAGTTACCAAACGAGGATCTAAATGTGGAAAACCATCTACTGCGCACATATGACAATGGACTGCCACAAATAAGAGTCAGGGTATTTCTGGATTCTCACACAGGTCTTCAGTGCCATACTGCTGTGTCTACCTTCTACCTGAGGAGAGAGGGCGTGGTGAAATGTGAGTGTTTGTGAGAAGCACTGATATTTTCTGTCTCCAGACTATGCAGCTGGACCTCAGTGTCCTGGCTGTGGTTGACCAGAAGCAACAGCAGCTTGACCCCTGGTTGTCAATCTTGCCTCCCACTCACATGCAGGGGGATGCTCACATCTGCCTTGGCGCTCTGCTGGGGCATAGACACACAGGGGTTCACCAGGACCTTGTGAAGTTGCTGCATGGAAAATGGGTGAGATGCTCCATGGGAATAATGCACATGACACCGTAGACGAAGACCTTCACCTCATCCTTCTTGAGCATGCAGATGTGATGCAGGTCATGTGTTTTGCTCAGGGTGAGGATGTTCACCATGGTCCCGCTACTCAGGTCCTGGGCCCAGATGTCCATGGCATCTATGATCTGCAGAAGCTCATCTGCATCAGTTTTGGGCTCCAAGTGCTGGGCATCCTCCATGGTGTAGTGGCCCCAGTAATGGTGCAGGGCCTGTGGGGTTCCCAGAAAGCAAAGGTTCCCTAGGATGTCAGTATAGAATCAGCAGGGTCCAGGATCCACAGTTCCTGGACTGTTTCATTGTGTACAGTGTTGATGTGCCAAAGGGGACAACAGGAGGTCACAAACAGGAACATAAATGGACAGAGGAACCAGCTGCTCAGAGTACTAAAGAGCCTGAGCAGTGACAAAATGTGTGCAGATGTTGCATGGAATGACCCAGGACATTTGGATGGATGGATCTCAAATATCAAGTGCTGAGTCAAAAATCCAATGTCATAAGAGACAGTCTGAAAAGACTATGGACTTTTAATGATGGTCATTATAATTGGGCCAACTGTAGTGTGTGGGATCTGACTTTGTGTAGGAAAGATTTCATAACACAAGCCCAGGTGACTATGAGGGTATGTTGATTAAACCTGGGGACAATAAAACAAGGGAGGGCTTAGCATAGAGGAAGCAATGAGTGAGTCTGGGCTGGGTGGCCTTAGCTCACTGAGAAGCCAGAGAAGAGGGGTTTGGGGACAGGCTCACAGGACTAGACGTAGATGAGCTGCTGCCCATTTCTCCCCTGATTGCACCTCTTGGAGTTCCTTAGAGTTTAGGAAATGCATGTCTGTGGGGAAAGAGGAGGGAGAAGGGAAGGGAGCAGGCTGTTCCACAGAGGGAGAGCACACATGCTAGGTTCTTTTTCTCTCTCTCTTGCAGGCAGGAATCTTAGGGGAGGACTTATGTGAGGGTTTCAACAGAACATTCATCAGTTTTCCAGGTGTGCTCTTTCAGGGTGGTGGTCTCCACTGATTGATTGGTCAGTGCCAGAGCAGGGGTCTAGTCATTGCAGTTGGTCCTGGGTGCAGCCCATGCGGTTTTGCTGCTTTTCTGAGCCTGGAGCTGAAATACAATTGAGACCTAGACATTATCTCTATGGAGATGACCTTTTGTATCTGACTGTAAATTGCTGGGCCATTTTGTTCAGGCATCTGTCTCAGTTACCCTGATGTACTTGTCCTGGCTTACTGGCCTGTCTGGTAATGAAAGAGGAGGGGGAAGAAGAGAGAGAGACAGAGAGAGACAGAGACAGAGACAGAGACAGAGACAGAGATTGCATCCAAATGCAAAGAGTAATTTTGACTGAATCCCAAAATAAAAACATAAATTAATTAAGAACAGCTATAAAAGAAATTACAGCAACAAGTGGCAAATACTTAAATGAGGGCTATATATTCAATAACAGTATATATTAATTATGTTTCTGCATTGTGATAATTATATTGTGGTTATGTGGAAAATTTCCTACTGTTTAGGAATTACAGACTAAATTATTTAGGGTTTAAACGTCAAGATGTTCGCAAAGCAAAAAAGTAAACAAAGAGAAGAGAGAGGATAAAGCAAAAGTAGCAAAATGTAAATAATCGGTTAATTTAGGTGGAGAGTACATTCTGATTCATCGTGCTATTCTTGAAACTTCTCTTAAGGTCAGGCAGTTTTCAAAACAAATCAGAATGTTATAAAATATGCCATTTGTTAAATTTAGACATAAAAGATCTAGAAAGGTAAACCACCACAACAGCACCACAGAGGGGACTACAAAGGCCTGCCAGTGACTAAAACTGACCACCCAGGATGGTCTGAATACTAACTCCTCACAGGGCAGGTCACACCCCGGGCCCATAGCTTCCTCAGTAAAGGGAAGACCTGGCAAACAGACCCACTGGCAGCAGAGCAGCACCCCACCGGGTGTCCCCATTGTTATCCAGGTGCCCACACACCATCTGCATTCACTGTAATTGTTAAACAGAAACTATCCTGTGCCAACCATGGTAAAAGAAGGAGATACCTCACCATTTAAAAATCTAATTCTAGAGATTTCCTCGCTTTGCTTTTTCCCACCCCTTAACTACCAATAGATTTAATGTACTTCCCTTTCTTTATCTCCTTTGATTCAAAATATATTTAAAAAAAAAAAACTACAACACTGCCTTTCTCTGGAGCATTTTCTAAAAACATTGAGATCTTGCTTCCAGGCATGCCCTCCAATCTCGATTCCAATAAATTCTGCAAGTTTGGATGTTTCTTTCATCATCTCCCTGGAGTGGGGAAAGCAGAGCAACAATAGAGGTGACGATCAGAGGGAACTTCAGCTTTACCAGGGACATTCACTTCTTCAAAAAGCAAAATGCCATTTGCAGTTCAGTCCCAGAAGCTGCCAAGTTCTCAGGGCCATGGAAGACACACTGATAAACTGCCCCGTGCTAGAGGAGACTAAAGAGACAGACGACTAGGTGCAACGTGGGCCCTGGAGCAGGAGAAAAACATCAGAAGCACAACTGGTGAAAGTCGAGTCAGGTCCACAGATTAGTTCCTAGACGGCAGTGACAGTACTGGAGGGGGGGGTTGGTGGCCCACCACGGTGCAGCTTCCTGACTTAGCTTGCCCATCCTTGTCCCATGTGTTTATGTCTCCGTTTACTTACTGAGTCGAGGGCAAGGAGGGATGTGATGCCAAATAAAGTGGATTGCACACTATGATCTAGAGAGTTGCTGGTCAAATCCTAGAAACAAGGGATTTTCTGGGAATAAGGAGTGAGTTTATTATTCTGGTTTATATATATATGGTTTTATTTACTTATTTTTAGACAGAGGGGAAGGGAAGGAGAAAGAGAGGGAGAGAAACATCAATGTGTGGTTGCCTTTAATGAGCCCCCTACTGGGGGCCTGGCCGGCAACCTAGGCATGTGCCCTGACAGGGAATTGAACCTGTGACTCTTTGGTTTGAAGCCCACACTCAATCCACTGAGTTACACCAGCCAAGGCTGGTTAAAATATTTTTTATGTCCAGCAGCATCTTCTCATGTGAGCTTGATCCTTCGTCTTTCCCTATCCTTGGATTCTGTCACTTTACAGTATGGAAGGAGAGGCCCAGAGGTGAATCAGTAGTTTATTTAGAGTTCAATGACTGATATAGTCTCTGCTGAGGCTCTGGGCATTCTGGGTCTCTGACTTCTGGATACAATTTTCATTTCGAACCTGTGTGATCCACATAAACTGGCCCCAGGGTCAGATTTGGCACCTGAGATTGAAGAGCAGCTCTGGCTCTTAACTTTCTCAGAACTGCTTCTGGTGTTTTTAATGAGAAGTGCACTTCTTGTGTCAAACAGCTCCCCAAACCCACTCCTGTGACAAATGTGGTACAACCAGGGGCAAGGACTCCCGTGCTTGGTCAGCTCAGGGGATCACTGCTGGCTGTGTATCAGCATCTCCAGATGGCCTCTTCCTGAGGTCACATCGCTGTCATTTATTGATCACCTGTGAGTATGAGAGGTTTGGGTCTGATCACAGCCCTGGGAGAGCAGCCACCCTGAAGGCTGCAGGAACCACAGCCCTGGAACAGGTGCCCGGGGGACAGAAGAGAGGCCCAGACACTCAGGGCTATGGGAAGTGGGTTCCTGAACTCACAGAAGCTGGAAGAGAAGCCAACTGAAGAAAATAAACAACAGCTATTGGAGTGACTAGGAGAGGGGAGACCACCATTCGGAAAATCACCCGAGGCCCTGTGATAGTCACAAGTCTGGAATTATTATAAGTGGATGAGTAGATGCCACTCTGCCTCCCCAGGCCCAAACCCTCTGCAGATGCTGTGACTGGGGGCAGCAGTGAGTGTCTGGAACTCCTCTCAGACCTTTGCTGGGTTCCTGGAATCCTTACTTCACCCTTATCAGAAAGATCACAGACAAGCACCTCAGGTGATAAATGATAATTTGAGTTACTTGCACATTATATGTTCCAAACAGTTCAAAGTTTTTGACACTTTACACTTACAATGCAAAATACGTATATGATACATATGAATGAGATGCAGTTTGAAGTCAATCACACAAGGGATGCAAAGTGAAAATTTTTATTTTACACAGATGCCAGAACTGGGGGGAGGGGAGGAGGAGGAACACAAAGCGTTGGCAGAAGGGCTGCCCTCCATCCAGGTCACAGCCAACAGGGTAGAGACAGCAGGGTAGCAAGGACCTATGGCTTCAAAGGTGGTTGAGTGAGGGACACGAAATTTCCTAGGGCTCAAATTGAAGTGGTGATTATAAAAGGGGCTCCTGGAAAATCAAAGTGGAAACCTGGGGCAGGAATGCGAATGTGAGGTGCTTATCTCAGGTCCAGGCTCAGGTTGTGGCAGGAAAGTCCTACTGTGAATTCCCAGGCAGCAGGTGCAGACAGCTATTTCCTCATTGCAGGTGACATGCCTTCCTCTCCTGAATCCACAGAGGAGGGGATCTCTGTAGAGGTACTCTTTCCTTTTTGTGATCTGGTTTTGGAGTCAATATGTCTTCTGCCTAGAATTCTTCAATGGTCTTCAAGGGAAAGGAAATACAATGTTGTAATGCAATCTATTCTTTGGATAAAGCAGTGAGGGGAGGGAGCATAAAATTGGGATTCTATACCTCAGTCACCACATTAGGTGTGGTCGAGCTCTCTTGTGTCTTCTTTCCTCCCAGAATCTCCTTTCCAATTCCATAGACAATGCCTCCCAAGTTCTCTGGTTTAATGATTTCTCCCACAACTTTCTTTCCAAAGCCTTTGACACCTTTCTTCAACACCGATTTCCGGGTTACACCTTTAATCTAGAGGGAAACATATAACCTGTCATTTTCATTTTTATTTAAAATCAAATCACCTCCCCAAGTGGATTTGCAGACAAAGGAAAACAAACCGTGACCAGGGAAGGCTTTATACTTTTGGGAGCTGTTCTCCAGCACCCACCCAGCAGGGATGAATGCCCTATTGTGTCAGCAACGGGAGCCATGATGTCATGGCCTAAGTAAGAGTTGCCTGAAGAAACTACTCTCTGCTGTGAATCCCCAAGAGCATGGACATTTTCCTCAGGGGCCCTCAAGACAGTTTCAGGTGTTACCAACCATGTCAAATAGTCTTCTGGAGATTTTCATCTGCAGGCTTATGTAGTCAGAGGCATTCATTGCAGTTTGCAGGCTCTCTTGTTCTTCACTTTGCTCCTGATTATCCTTTTCAAGCACTTCAGGGCTTTTCTCTAGCGCTGCATTATTGACTGTGTCTTCAACCTAGAGGCGAACATATAACCTATTATCTTTACTTGTATTAAAAGCAACTCACCTTCCCCAAGTGAATTTTCAGTCAGAGAGGAAGAGAAACCACGGTCAGGGAAAACTTCCACTTCTGGGGACTGTTCCCCAGCACCCACACAGCAGGGACTCCTGCCCTAGGGTGTCTGCAATGGGAGCCATGAGGTTACGGCCTTGGTAGAGCCGATCTCAAGAAGCTACTCCCTGCTGTAAACCTCCCACAGCATGGACCTTCTCTGCAGGGACCCTCTGAGTAGTTTCATGTGCTACCAACCGTGTTAACCATCCACAGGTCTGACTGTGCCTCTGCACTGTGATCAACTTTGGGAGCCGCTGAGGCCATTCCCAAGCAAAGGAGAGTCAGGAGGATTAAAACGTTCATGTTTCAAAACCTAGGAAAGAAGAAGGAATGAGCCTTGGTTAGACCAATAATTATAAAAAGCCATCACACTTTCTTCTAAGTCGTATAATCACCATGGTGAGATAAAAACAATTTACCCTCCCAAGTACTTATACAATGACTGTAGAGAAGGGATAAGGAGGGAGATGGAGAAAATCGGGCCCAGTGGAGGTATTTCAACCAGTCACTGAAATGAAAAGCAGCCAGAGAAGCACATAGGTATTGAAAGAGTGATGTGCAATGACCATTATATTTGGAGAAGGCTGTAATGTTATTTATGAGCCAGACTCTTGAGTCTGCAACTAGGAACCAAAAGAAAAAAAAAAGTTAATCAATGTATTTATGAAAACTGCCAAGGTGACCTAGGAAAAGCTCCCCAATGAGGACTCCTGATCCCATGCAGGGAGATCCCAGGTGTTAGGTGGCCACTTCCCACTCTTCTTCTTGACTATTGTATGGCAGGGGGTGAGACAGGCCTTCAAACCTCCTCTTCTTGAAGTGAAATTTTTCTGCAAGGCCCTCCCAAGGGAAGATGGGCAGGAGTGCAGTCAGGACTCAGCTGCCTCCACACTTGCCTCTGCCACCCATTCTCTCACTCGTTCCCCCTCTCTAAACCAGGGAAGTGCTCACCTGGCCTGCTGGAGCCCAGAGATGACCCCCTGCCCTCAAAACACACCGCAGTTGCTGACAGGACCAGGTACTTCTGGGGCTCAGATCACTGGCCAAGGACAACGAACAGTAGCACAGCAGGCAGGACAAGGGGGATGCAGCCCAGTTCCCTGCCCACCACACACTCCTGCCTCTTCCACAAGATGCTGAAATAGGTCAGGGACTAGCGGCCGGCAACGATGTTGCCTGTGGTCAGGCTGCGGTGTCCCAGGAACAGGATCATTTCTTCTGAAGCCCTAGAATCCTGACTCCTAAGGCTGCTGGACAGGATGGTTCATGGTGTGGCCCAGCTCCACCTGGGCCTGGCAGAATCACTCACCTGAGGTGGACGCAGCTGCACAGGTGCAGTCAGCAGTTGCAGATCCAGGTGTCTCTAATGTCCTGCTGTGGCGCCAAAGCCACTTATTTAAGGACAAGGAGCTGCCCACCCAGCCCTGCCCCCATCTCTGACCTACCCATCATTGGCTATGCTGGCCTATGGGTGGGGCCTCTGAGTGCTGGAATTCCAGGTGACTGATAAGGCTCAGTATGTCCCAATCTGCCCCTGGGCAGATCCTACCTGCCTTAGTAAGACCTGGGGGTGACTAACTAGGAGGACATAGGACAGCACTGTGGAGGGTCCCAGGGAGACATTGGAACCCACATCAAAGAGTTACCCTGAATCAACCAGTTAGCCCTTAGTAGGCGGTCCAGGAAAAGATGCTTACAGGGAGCCTGGAGTGCCACTTCAGCACAACTTGTATGTCCTTTTAATCCCAGAGTTTTTGGTTAAAATCTCAGGAGGGCTGAGATCAGTGTAATTTTCTAGCAGCTCCTGTTTATTCTGCAGCAAAGAAGGCCCTCCTTCGTGGTGGACGAAGACGGAGCCCCCAGGCAGATGTGTGCTCACTGTTTCCTCATGGCTGCAGCTGGCTTGGGAAGGATCTGGAGAGGAAGGGCAATGCCCAAAACTCGGGGCATGATGGTCAAGGCCCAAATCCCTGCAAGGCTAGGGGACGGCCTGGCTGGGTCTCCGGGGGAGGCTGGCATGTGTAGGGCTCCTTGCCTGTCTTCCCCAGGCAGGGAGTCTTCTTCCCTCCCAGGCTTCTCAAAGTGAACAGAAACAAGATATTTACAGAAAAATTCTGGCCTAATAAATGGAGAAAAGGTGGAAAGTAAAAACAGCTTTTGCCTTACACTCTTTGCATATGGATTGTTATGTCTTCCTCAATACCCAACTGACTTTTCTTGAGACTTCACTTAAGAAGTTTACTTTTGAATTTAAAGAGCACATTCAGAAAACTGGTGACTATTCTGCTGAAAACCTCCCATGAGCCCTCCCTTAAGATTCCTGTCTGCAAGAGACAGATAAAAGCCTCAAGAAAAAGGTCCCAGTATGCACACTCTCTCTGTGGGGCACAACCTATGCCACTCCCCTTCGTCACTTCTTCCCCCACGGGACTTGGAAAAAATGGCAGAGCAGCATCTCCTGCTGGCTAATCCTCTCTGCCTGTGCCCAAGACCCCCTTTTCTCTGACTTCTCTGTCACTAAGGCAGTCCAGCCTAGGCTCTTTGTTGCTTCTTCTATGCTAAGCTGTTCCTTGTTTTACTGTCCCAAGTTTATTTGTTTGCTTTTGCCCCCAGCTTTAATAAAAGTACCCTCATAGTCACCTGGACTCTTTGTAAATCTTTCCTATGTGAAGTCAAGAACCCACAGCTGATCCTAGGCAGATCCTCTCAGGGCCAGGCTCCTGTCCGACAACAGGATTATAATGCGTGTTCGGTTCTATAACAACAGCTTGGGGGGGAATGCATAAATACTACAGAAGGTGCATTCAGTTAGATGATTAATGAGTTCTGAGGATATTGTGTACAACATGATTACCAGGGTTTAAAAACTGTATGGGTATGTACCAGCATACCTCGCTTTATCGTACATTCACTTCATCACGCTTCTCAGACATTGCATTTTTTACATATTGAATGTAAGCCCTACACAGGCAAAAATGTTATGACTCACTCCAAGCTCAGTTGGCAGTTAGCATGTTTAAGAATAAAATACTTTTGAATTACGGATGTGCGTGGTTGTTTAGATAGAGTGCTATTGCACACCTGTCCTGTGGTATAGTGGAAACAAACTTTATGTGCACTGGGAGACCAAAACTTCATGCAGTTTACTCTGTTGTCATATTTACCTTATTGTGCTGTCTGGAACCAAATCTACAACATCTCCAAGATATTTGGGTGTCCTAAGAAAGTAAATCCTGAATCCTTTCTAATCAAAAGAAAAAAATTGCAACTACATGAAGTGATTGTTAACTGAACTTATTGGGATAACTAATTTGTAATATGTATATACATACATATTTTGGAATATCATGTCTTTATGTAGTATACCTTGAATGAATATAATGTTATATGTTAATTATATCTTCATAAGATATATCTTCATAAAACTGGGAAAATAGAAACCTTCAAACTATATTATTCCAGAACACCTGAAACATTTAATTACTATCAGATATAATTGAGTGATCATTTTTTAAAATAATTCTTACCAGCATTTCGTGTTGCCATGAGTTGCTGTTTTGTATTGTAACTGATCTAAGAGGTATGTAGTGTTACAGCATCGTGGCTTTTACCTGCATGTCCCTAGTGGCTAATGGTGCTGAATATCCTTGCAGGTGCTAGTTTTCTATTTACTGGTACACATCCTCCTGGATCAAAATACAAACTTTTTCTGCACTTGTCCTTACACACATCCTGCATGGATGTCAGAAGCTAGTTCGTGTCCAACACAATGACTGCTGTCTTTGCATAAATTCCTCGTACGGACCACCCACAGGCATCTGTGCAGAATACGGTTCACTAACATGTGTGCCAATGAGTATTTGGTGTTCAACAGTGTCACCTGAGAGAGGAATAAAACAGAGTGTCATCTTTTTCTCTTAATGTATTCTTTGTCATGACCTTTGTGGCTGCTCTGATGAGTTTCCAAGGACAAATGCGATTGTGGCCGTCTCTGCTGCAGAGAGGCTGTCCCTGCACCTCAGCTGTGCTGTGCTGTTCTTTGCATTTAGTGACAGGACTCACTGAGGGTGCATGGGAACGCAATAGGAGTGGTTTGAAAATCCACCCAACCTGCACCATTTTATCAGCAAGCCACTTTGTTTTATGTGAGGCAGCAAGAAACCTTTAAAAACTTAATGCCAACATTTAACAAAATTTTCTAGTGGAAAATGTACTGCCTTTCCAATGAAATCCAGCTTCTAGCTTTCACTGTCATGTGATTCATTCACAATTCATTTATTTATAGTTTTTACTATTTTGTCATGTAACTTGACATGATCCGCTGTGTGAGATCTTCCTTGTTTTCCCCAACTCTAAGCAAAGTTCATAGCCAGAGTTCAGATAACCTCTAGCTACGAGGCCAGTGCGTTTTCCTGGGCTTGTCACGTCAGCAGGACTCAGATATCCTGAATCCCCAGGTTGGTGAACGGTGGTTGTAACACAACACGCCAAAACTCTGTCTGAAAACAGTGACTGCTCACTGTTACATGCAGGGCTGTAGACCAGCGGGGGTCTGCAGTCTAGTCTGGGTTTGGCTGACTCTCTTCCACCCATCGCTCATTGTCCTTGAACTGAGTGAGTTATGCTCCTCATGTGACAATGACAGAGATACAGAGGGTGAGTAGAAACACACATGGCTTCATGAGGCCTACACTCAGAACTGGCACACTGTCCCTTCCACACTATGCTATTACACAGAGAAAGTCAGGCAGGTACACCCAACAGCAATGAAGCAGGGCAGTGTTCCTGCCCATACAGGGGACGTGAAGGGAATGAATATTTCCGAGTATGAATCTGCCCAGCAGCTTGTGTTCCAAGAGCATGAGACCCCACACAGCCAGATGGAAATATGTGCCCTTTTTTACAGAAAATGTCATTTCCCATGAGTTCTCCCACACTGGGTATAGGTCAAAGACCAGATACTACTAGACTGAGGAAGAGGGGACATCAGCATCCTTATTCATCTGAAGGAGTACTGAAACTATCTTTTAAAAATACCACACAAGGTTGAAGATATTGATATTGTCGTCTCTGAAAACTGCAGTCTGCCCAGGAACGACAACAGGTACTTTCAAGGAAAAGAATTCCCTTGGCGGCAGTCAGTGCTTTGGGAGCTGCAGGGAACTCCCAGGTTCCTGCGTGACTGTGGGCACCATTTAGTTTCCTGAAGAAATGGTTTCCTCAAAAGAAAATGATCTCCAGTTTTTCAAGATATAAATGTTTCCCTGGACACCGGAATCTGTACTGGATTTAGGTGACTAAGTCCCTTTCTGGGAGTGTTTTACTCTCTGGCTAACAGGTGTGGTGGAAACATCATAAGATCAAGCTATGTCCACAGGTGCTTTCCCACGTAGGTGCGGGGTCCAGCAGAGAAGTGTGCGGTTTGGGGCACAGATTGCCTCCTTCCATTGTAGAAACCTCGGGCATGCCACTTAACCTCTTGAAGCTCCAGTTCCTTTATTCTGTAAAACAGGAATGAGAAGGAACTTGTTCTGAGGGGTAAACTGTGCTAATGCACACAAAGCTTTAGCTTTGACACTTGAAAACTCCTCAGCAAATACACAGCACTTTAAAGGTGGTGGAGACTTATGCTGCATTGGGATGGATGAAAAGCAAAGAAACATTGTGAGTTTGCCAGAGAGGAAATAAACATTTGTGTCCTCCAGCCCCCAATTTCATATTGAAATCTAATCCTAACTGCTCCAGGCCATGTTATCAGAAGATGAAGTTTGTGGGAGGGAGTGATTAGGTTATGGGAGGGGGGCCTTCTGAATGGGACTAGTGCCCCTATGAAAGAGATCTAAGAGAGCTGCCTTCCCTCCTCTGCCACGTGAGGACATGGACAAAAGATGCCATTCAGGAGCCAGGAAGTGTGTCTGCATGAGACTCCAAACTTACCAGGGATTTGATCTTGGATTTGCAGCTTTCAGAACTAAGAGAAATACATTTCTGTTGTTATGAGCCCCTGAGACTATGGCGCTGTGTTGCAGCAGCTAGAGCAGACTATGACAGCGCTGATGTGTGGCTAAGTCCTGAACTGGCACATGGAGGCAAGTCTCTGTGATCGGGGTGGGAACACGATGCTTTTCTTAGGGCTTCTGTTTTAAGGTGGGGCTCAAAGAGAGGGGTGGTTTTGCTTGAGGAGTGAGGATGGCAGTTCTTCCCCTCACAATACAGAAGTTGAAGATAGCTGAAGTGATACCAGATACCAAATCTTTGCTTGGATTAGCAGAATAATTGTTGGGAGTCAGAGATAAACACTCTGGTACAATATTTTTCAGCTTTCTTTGTGTGAAATTTCATTTCCTAAGGAAATAACAAATTAAACTGTGTGATCTCTTCTATGTATATCAGATATCATTTATATGTCAATTACTTTCACATATCAAGTTCATCATGTATGTCAATGCTTATGGGATTGTGACATTTTTCAAATGTCTGTATAAATTTGCTCCTGTATTGATGCACAGTTGTTTGTTGTCAGATAATTTTTTATTTTAAATTCCAACAGTATTTATAAATATTTTTGTACATATATGTGGATGTGCTTTTAGGTTATTCGAAACTTACTACATAAGTTACTATGCCCATTAAAACTTTCTGGATGCTGTTAAATTTTTCTCCAAAAGTGTGGAAGCAATTTGTACGTGCTCAGACAGTGTGCAGACTCCCCTCCTTTACCCAGCTCAGTCAACACCATATGCATTGGCTGAGAACTTGCAGATTCATGTCATTATGGGGAGTTCTCTATGGTGGCAGTGAATTCATTATTCTAGTTGTTGCTTTTGTCTTTATTATTAAAAAATAGGTAAATGTCATCTGCATTAGATATCTAGTGGGTAATGAACTTATAAAAATAAAATCATGTGGCATTCTACTCTTTTCCATGAGTGACTATGTATGTGCAAATCAGTACAAAAATAGGAAGCAACTTTTCTTCCTGTTTTAACAACTTACCTCTAGTTTATTGTGTGTACAGGTTTAATGAAGTACAATTCTTAACAGTCTCAAAAAAATTAACTTCTAGTATTTCTCCCTCACATTCCAATCACATAACTATATTTTCTGGACACAAATGTATAAATGGCTAATAGTATTAAAACCCAGTGTTGCAGTCCAGAAATCAGGTTTTCAAGCAGTAACTCCACAGCTTCAGGCAGCAATTGGAGTGCCGGGAAGATGGCCTCCTCGTCCTGTGCCTCTTACACAAGACCCTGGCCCCTTCCCAACCCTCGAGACAAAGACAGCAGTCACCTGAGGGGCCTGGGGGCAATCTGCTGGGCAGACAAGAAGACCTGCAATGGCAGCAGCACAGGTACAATTGTCCCTAAAGCCTGTCAGTCTCTCAGGTTTGCCACATCATAGGCATCTTCCCACCTCAGCTGAGCACGAGGTGTGTGAGGTCAGGAGACCCTGACTCACCATGTCTGTCCTGGGGCAGGAGGTTGCCTGGAGTAGGAGGCAAAGGGGTCAAACGGAAAGTGTGTGAGTGCTCTGCAGTTGAATTAGATAAGAACCAAATAGTATTGAGTCATTGAAGATCTGACACCAGATTTGTCCTGTATACTCTGTGCCTTGTGAGCACAAAAATACACCTCTAGGGCAGGGCTCCTAATCAGGTATCACAGACTCCTTGCTTCCATGCATAGATTTTAGGAAGCTTTCATCACTCAGGGTTCTTTGAAGAAATAGAGCCAATAGAACGTATATATTTTAAGGGATTTATTTCAAGAAGTTGGATTAAGTGAATATCAAAACTGAGAAGTCCCCAAATCTGCATTTAGTAGGTTGGAGACCCAGGAGGGTCTAAAGTATGTCCCAGTCTAAAAGCTGACAGTGTTCAGACCCAGCAGGGGCCAGTTCCCCAGTGCGAGCCCGTGAGCAGGAATGACCGATGTTCCAGCAGGAAGGCAATCAGGCAGGAGGGGGCTCGCTCACTCTCAAGAGGGTCAGCCTGTTGTTTTAGTCAGTCTTTAACCAACTGGATGAGGGGTGCCCACATTAGGGAGGGCCTGAGCTTTACTCAGTGTACAGATACAAACGCTAACTCAACCCAAAACTCCCTCACAGACACAGTATGTCTCTCCAGATGCCTGGGTACTCACAGCCCTGTCAAGCTGACACATAAGATTAACCATTATAAGTCCATCCCTCAAAGTTGGCACCTATACACGTCTCTTTAAACCATACTTAACCTTCAAATAAAAACAATAACAAGATCATAACTATACACAACATGATGTGACTATCTTGATTCGACCAAAAAGCAAACTAACCCTTTTCCCAGAAAAGGAAAGAAAGAAATAAAAGTAATACTTACTCTTCTGTTTGATATCTCCTAACTTCAGTACTATGATATAAAGTCAAAAATACTTTGATATTATGATATGAAGTCACTGCATCTTATGTTACATGACATTTAAATAAGAGAGGGAAAAAGACGTTTTATGTACACACATACACAGAACATTCATAGCAAAGAGGGAGAGAATGCTCACAATTACAGTCTTCATTTTTGTAGCTGGTCATGTGGTCACACATAGCTGGTAATTATTGCTGTATTACCTTCTTCCATTACCCATTGACTATTCCCATTGCCTTCAGCAAGCACCCTTACTGTTATTCCTGAAGTTTCTACTTCAGGAATATCATTACTTATTCTGCCTGAATGGGGTTGCTATTATTTCACATTGACCTTATTCAGAGGACATTGTATTTCAGACCTACTCTTCCTTACCTCCATTATGGAGTAGCAGTAGTTTCCCCTTGGAGATTAGGATCAATTGCCCCAGCCAGACCACGTGATTCCCTTCTGTGCCTGTTGACTCAGAGGGATGAGCAACCTAAACTGGCCAGGAAGTAATCTTAAATCTTAATTTACAGTTCAGTGGAATCACTGATGTATCTCCTGGTGGAATCATTCATCTTTGTGAAACTAAAACTTCTATAGCAGCAGAGTATGAAGTTGTTCACACAGGAAGCAGAAGTTTTGCTAGTACTAGGTGATTACTAGTAACAGTAAATGGTGATAACTGTTTCCACCCTCTAGTTTTGGGCCCTCGAATCTTGGCTATCAGAGAAACAGCACCAGGCATGAGTCACTGGTTTGGACCCTATACAGCCTCCCAGAGAACCTTCCCTCAGCTCTGCTAGGTATTGCCACCTAGCTAGCATGGAAACTGACTCTGCCAAAGGACATGTCACCGTTCTAGCAAGCCACTTGCTTTAAATGGCAGGGCTAATAGTAAGACCAGCGAATCCAAGAGCATAAGGTTGATGCTGTACTTCATCTGCTGGGAACTGCGGTCCTTGAACAGAAGCAATGTTGTCTGCAATACAACATTGTGATTGTGGATAAGGCATTCTGGAAGTCCTTGGATGGTAGCTTCAGCAGAAGCTTAAAGAAGGAAAATCTGTATATAGATAAATGTCTACTCCAAAAAGAGTAATTCCTGACTCTTTCATAATAAATTGGTCAGAAGTCA
>NW_025333731.1:0-11273 GCF_019186645.2 Phyllostomus hastatus | reverse complement strand
CAGACCTTGGGGGATTTGCCCTGGATCTGAGAGAGAATCATGCCATCCTTTGGTGTATAAAATAAATAAAAAAATAAAGCAGATTCATTTTCAAAGTCACATTTCTCTTCATTCATGACTACTTCTTGATCTGAGAAACTACCTCCCAAACATAGGCAGCTGGGTCACTCTAGATTCTTGAGGCTGAAGTGTGACTGTGGCTACAGCTCCCTGTGCTAACTCTTTCCTGCTGCAAGCCCAGAGCACTTTGCAGAGACTCCAAAGTAGTCACATAAAACATCATCACATTTATACATGCAGAAAATACGACACATGAGAATGCTGATTATGTGTCTGTACAACCCTATAGGGAACTGTTCCAGGTGGTATGGTGAATGTATCCCAGTGCTATCAGAAAACCAACAGACGTGAGTCGGCACACAGGAAGCCAAACCCATGGATTGGTTTTCCTGTGGGAAACCAGGCCTGAATTATACGTGGGCTGCTTTGAGACTTGCTTTTTGCTAAAACTCCCTCACCCTCAATTGAGGCAGCAAATATTTACTGCATATCTTCAAAGGAACTTCCTAAAATTTATGCTAAACCCCCCAAGGATGAGTGTAACCAGTTGAACCACTTTTTCCTTTGCATTTTTAAATATTATTTTTTCCTTGTAGTAATTAGCAGCTTCCTCTCCTTTGTTATCTGTAAAAGGTAACCATCTAAAGCGAACCTGTGCATAGCAAATGAGAACCATGCTCAATGTAATGTGACCAGAAAAGCAATAAAAGCCTGTCCAGGCAAGGGTCACGACCCTCTCTCTCACTCAGAGAGTAGCCAGGCCATCCCTTTTCTTCCACAGGAAGTCTGCAGTCTGTGTTAAGTCACAACATATGGGCCCTGTGGGCCTGGGGTCTACATCACCACCAAGAATTCTTCATATGTCAAAAGATTATGGCAGCTGATTAACTCACCTGTTTTCTCAGACTACCATTGTCAGTGATGTTGGGGTTCACAGGGAGGGAGATGAGGGGGATTCCTAGCACAGCTTTGTTCACAGAAATGGCACCTTCTAACCTGACAGGTAACCCTCACTCCAAGCCTCCCTCAGCACTGTTTCTGGTGATGGTCACTGTAGTCAGAGGGGGCTGGGCTCTCCCAGACAACATATGACTTCCTTAATGTATAATAAACACTTTCTTCCATCAGGCGTGTGACTTGGAAACCCATTTGTAATGTCCATATCTGCCTACGTACTGGCTTAATGGATGTTTGTCGGGTCACATTTATTTTTAACAAAATTTAATGTATTGATATTTTAATGGGTGTTTTATTGGGTTATTTTACAAAGAACTCTCTAGAAAATAGCCTCAGTCGTTCATGTTCACTGGTTACAGCAGACACAGGGACTAGAGCAGACTCTTTGGAACTGGGTAAGGGGAAGGGTGCTGGACCTAGTTTGAGTCACGTACAGAAATAAGCCTTATTTTCATGATACAGTACACTAGATGTATGTGTTTAAAGTCTTTTTAATAGAGGATTCCAAAGGAAGTGCAGGGCATGGTAGATAGAGTTTATATCATCTTGGAAACAGGAGTTTGCTATAAGTACAAATGTTACAGTTTCTGCAGGTAGAGATCAAGAGAAATAAGGAACATGCCATTGCAGAGAAGTGGAAAGAGAGTCCCTTGTTACCCACATACACATTTTACAGTGTCACTGTTACACTTGGTCACTATGTCACAGGGACAGAGTGCTAAAAGTTAGACAGTTCCCACGTCGTTACACATCTGGTAACATCAGGGCTCTCACAAGCTGCATAATTCACTGGGGCTCGGTTTATAATATCTCTCAACAGTTACAGGGAAAAGAGGACACCCTCGACTCCAGAATCATCATCATTATCATCATTATTGTCATCATCATCATCATTATCACCACCACCAGCATAATCAATAATTGACATCAATTAATTTCTTAAAATTGTTCCTTTCATTTTCTGTAGGCATGGTTGTTATTCATGCATAGTGACCTTTGTATCATTTTTGTTCAATTTTTATGGTTATTAAATGAAATAGATAGTGTGACTGCTGTCAAATGAACTCTCATTGCTGTCTCTTCTTCCTCTGCCTCCTACAGGAAATCTGATAGAGAGTCTGGGTCTCCTGTTTAGATGTCATCGGGAGACTGAAACGACACAACCCCTGTAATCAGTTCCATCTTCACCACTTTGAGAAAACAAAAGTCCTGGCTGAATCAAAGAATGTTTACCTTGAATGTTTACCTTGCTGAAGGGCCTTTCTTGTTCTTCAAGAGATGTCAAATATGTGTGTGATACACATCCCATGTCCCTTTGATGTGTGTTTGTCATCAACCTGGACATCCACACCAAGCTGTGTGGGTCCCTCTGCCTCTGAGTGGTGTCATCTATGCCTGGTGCTGTGAGCATGATGCCAAATCAATGACCATCACCACTGGGTGTATCTGTTTCCTGGCACTGTGGACATATGTCTCTGGTTACCCCCGCCCATCATACATATGCCCTGTTGATGGCCGGCATGGATACTGAGCTGTGTGTGACTGTGCTATACAGTTGGGTCCAGAAAAGTCTCCAGTTAGATTAAGATGACAAAGTTCAGAAGTTTTGAAGTCTTATTAGAATCAGGCATAAGTGTGTATGAAAAAGACTCTGTCTTTTGCACACAAGGGAAGATTGTCTGTCTTTACAACAAACACATTTAATCTGAGAATTCAGATGTGAGGACAGAATAGAAATCCAGAGAGGTTGCCTGAGGGAAACTCTTACAGGAAGAAGAAAGCAAAAAGGAAACCAGCCAAAAGCTCCCCCTGCAACTGATCCTGGGGTTTTCCCTCTGTTCAGGGACACTCACCACCCCCTGACAGTCACAGCCCCTCCTGCAGGGAGGTTTGTTCTGGACTCACAGTGATTTCCCTTCACAGTGTCTCCCTTACAGTAATGCAGGGCTGTGGCCTCAGCTCTCAGTCTGGTCATTTGCAAATAGACAGTGTTTTTAGAATCATCCCTTGAGATGATGAATCTGCCTTTCACAGATGCACCATATTCTCTTGTGTGACTGTTAGCTTTGTTTCTAATAACACCTACCCTCTCCAGTCTGTTTCCTAGAAGCTGGTGGATCCAGGTTATGTAATAGTCACTGAAGGTGAATCAACCTCCTTTACAGAAGATTCTCAGAGACCTTCAGCCTGTCTCAGGTGCCCCTAGAGACCTCCAGGCGGTTTCAGGGGCCCCCAGATTCCAACAGCTGCAAACAGTATCACAAACCTGCAGAAAACAGACTTTTGTTAAGAGTGGACACCCACTTAAGCCCCTCTTTCTTCATAATGGTACCATGTGAAAGCATCAGAGCCAGTGCCCAGTTCATCAGAAACATCATGGGGCTTCCTCTAAGTTAACTGCTGCATTGACTGCAAACTGCAGAGATCAGGGGGCTGGGGCTGCTCTCCCTAAGTGTCAGGGACAGTGACAGAGTTGGGCCTATCAGCACAGGGAGTGCCAATTTGCATGTGCTCCTCCACTTAGACACAGAAAACTGGAGTTCATAGTTGAGGGCCCACTCTCGCCTCAGAGTGACAAGCATCCTTGTGACAGTGGGAGTTTTATAAGATGCTGGTTAGTCTGTATACTGCAGAGTTATTCTTTTTGTTGCTAACTTATACCTTCAGTCATTTCAACACAGTTCAATGTAGGGAAATATTCCACAAGCACAGTATTTCATGCTATTCAACTTAGGGCAAATGCCCTGTGTGACCTTGTCCATGTACCAACACACATAGAGAGGCTCATCTCCATCATCAGCCTCCCTGGCTAAGGTCAGTGGGCACTGCAAGGGCTGCTGTATTCTTCTTTTAAGATGGAATCCCCACCCATTGTGCATCTGTGCATTGAGAGTCCATCATTGTGGAGAGAGAGAGTGGGAAGAAGGAAGAAACATGTGCAGAGAATTTTACCTGCTCAGGAAAAGTAGTCAGGAACTAGTTTTTGATGTTTCATGCTAACATGTTTAGATTTTCCCATCTGTCTCCTCCTGCACACACATGGGAAATATGTAGAGAAAGCAGGGATTCTCCCTCGCTTAATGCAGGTAGGGAATTGAAACCACACAAGCCCCTCCCATGAGCAGGACCCTCCTTGGTCTGGTCAGGGATGAACAATAAAACCTGAGCCACTCCTTACCTGGCATGATCCAGACATCCCCGAGTAGCTGACAAGTCTCCCCTGCTGTCAACAGACTCCTCAATGAAGTGACTCTCTTCTTCAGTCCCTCTTGTGTGACCTCATTAGCCTGGGCATCCATTCTATGTCATGTGGGTGATCCCTCTACCTCTGCATAGTGTAAACTGCTATTGCTGTCAAGGACATGAAGCGAGGTCAATGACCATCATCACTGGGGTTCTTTGTCCTCTGGCATTGGGTTCATACACATCTGGTGTCCACTGTCCAGCAAGCACTTGTTCTGCTGCACACCAGCTTCGACTCTGAGCTGTGTGGGGCTGGGCTGCACTGCTGGGTCTACTGGAGCCTCTGGTAGATTCAGCTGATGTGGGTCATGAAGGCTGGATGATTCATTATGACATGGGGCAAAACTAAATATGTTTGACTTTATGAGTTTGGTGCATGTAAGAATGTTTTCTTCTTGTTACAACAACCCTCTGTAATTCATATATTAAGATGTCAACAGGAATCATGAAGGAAGGGGGGGTGGTCCCAGTAGGAAACTGCTGTGTGGATAGGTAACCCCACACCTGCCAGGAAACCAAGAGTAAATCTGCCTCTGCAGCTGCTCCTGAACTGACTCCAGTGCTCAGTGTGCCCAGAGCACCCCTGCTTTCCTGATCCTCCCCTGAAGCCCAGACCTCTTGTCTCCCACAGGGAGGTTTTTGTCTGGGCTCACACTGAATCCCCCTCACTGTGTCTCTCACACAGTAATACTTGGCCATGTCCTCAGATCTCAGGTTGTTCATTTGCAGGTACAACTGGTTCTTGCCATTGTCTCTGGAGATGGTGAAGCAGCCATTCACAGAATCTGCATAGTATGTGGTACCACCACTATTACTGATGTTTGAGACCAACTCCAGCCCCTTCCCTGGGGCCTAGTAGATCCAGTTCACTTTGTAGATACTGAAGGTGAATCCAGAGACTGTGCAGGAGAGTCTCAGTGACCCCCCCCAGGTTTCACCAAGCCTCCCCCAGACTCCACCAGCTGCACTTCACACTGGACACCTGCAAACACAAAGACATCAGGTCAGGAAAGTGTCACCCTCACACTGTTTCTCTCAGTTATACCCACTCACATACTCTGTCTCTTGTTCTCCATAAATTACCTCTCAAAATAGCAACAAGGAAAACCCAGCTGAGCCCAATTTCCATGGTGAGTGGTCTGTGTTCTGTCCTGAGCAGAGACTGGGAACACCTGGGTGTCCTGGGCTGGGCTTTTGTCCCAGAGCTGCAGGGTCAGGGCTGGGCTGCCTTTTATGAGCACATGTGCCCTATTTGAATGTCCTCTACTATATATGGACCTGTGCTGCTGGATGGTGACATGAAGGACATAGTCCCAGTGTGTGACATGTCTAAGGGTGCATGTGTGTTTAGAATTACTCTTTACATTTGAGCCTCTGCCATCCCCACTGACCCAAATGTTCCAGGGGATGGGCACATGACTGAGGAGAGTAAGTTTTCATAAAATATCTCTATATGAAATTTGAAATGCCTTTTAATGTAACCAGCAAGGACCACTACCAGAAATTTATTGTTTCATGACTGGAGTGACCATTAAAAGTGCAGGGGGTTCCTGTTCAGGTGACAGGAAGTTCCATCTGACCTTTTTTTTTCACTGAAGGAATCAGAGTATGAACTAAGTACAGAGTGAGACCCTAGGACACCTGGGAACCAGTCTATGCAAAGGTGTGTGTGGAGCATTGAGGTCAGAAGCATGAAATCTACAGAGAAGCACACAGTGCTACAGGGACACATTTCTTTAGTGGAGTTTGGTGCTGCATGTCCAGCAACTTCACTGCTCATCTTTGTTTTTATTTCCTAGACTCTGTGGTAAAACCAGATTCTAACATTGGGGACACAGAACAAACTCAGTCATAAGTAGATCTGCTAGGTGAAGATGTAGGTGGAAATTGGTGAGTAAGAATTTTTAAATTTAATAAAAATTACTATGAGAAACCTTCATACCAATCACTAATACAAAATAACAGAAAATAAATGAAATCATCATTGATATGAAAAGCATCATTTTATTCATCCATGAATTGCCAAGTAAATAAATCATTTATATTGTCTCTCCACCCTGGGATTGGTGGATCTAACTTTATGTAAATCTGGTCAGCTCTATGGTTCTGTCTTATTTTCATCATGGGTGTCCCTGGCTCTGTGGACCTGTGCCATAGTTCTAATCAGGAATACAAGAGGCAGGTTCACCAGAACCTGCAGGTTCATCAGAAGTACATTTCAGAAGCTTCCTCTCCTACCGCTCTCATCCATTTTCACATCTGCACATGATCCTCAGGAATGCTGTCACCTTTTCCTCATGAGACAGGTGTCACATAGGCATGAAGTCACATGATGTGTGGATCAGTGTGCAGAACCGGAAAGAGATCCTCCCAGTTAAATGCATGGATCTCTCGCTTAAAGGGGTTAAACAAGCCTGGAGCCAGTACTCTCAGGGCTCTTGTTCCTTACATGGTGGTTTTTCCTCCTCATGTAGCAAGTGCAAGTTGTCTTATGTCACTTTCCTCACAAACAGCCTCACATAGTCACCTTGTCTGTAATGTCCAGAAGAACTGATTTGAAAATGAACACATTATTTTTACTCAGCCATAAAACGTGGCTAATCCTTAGCCATAAGAAAATCACATCTTACTATTTGGGACTTGGAAAGACCTAGAGAGTATTATGCTGAATAAAAAATTCAGATGGAGTAACAGCAATGACATGCAATCTCTCTTTTATGTGGAATCCAATGAACAACAGCAGCAACAACAAGAAACCAAGAAGAGTAGAAAGAGTCTCACAGACACAGATTAGGAAGCCTGGATGAAAAGGGAAAAGGAGATGAAAAATACAAATTGGAGGTTCTAGGTTAAACCCAGGGAGGTAAATCACAGCACTCGTAATAAAGTCAATGATATTGTAATAACTCTATGTGGTGCAAGGTGGGTACTGGAAATGCTGGACCATCACATCACAAACTGTGTAAGTATAGTACTACTCTGGTGTCCTCTAGAAGCTCATATAATATAATGAAGAATGGCAATTTTTCAATTGGAATTGAAAAATTAAAAAAAAAAAACAAGAGATCTAACCCAAATTCTCAGGTACAACAAGTAAGAGACGTGACTGAATTGCAGGGCTGCACTCACAGGTTTCACATTTACTGTGAACATTCTGAACAGCTTTAGGTTTATTAGAGATGCCCATTGAGAACCTTGGCCTAGTATTATTTGCTGGTGGTCCCTACCTCAGTAACACACTGGAGGCTGCTAACCAGGACTTATTATTATAATCTACTTGTGGAAGTGTCTTACCTGTTCCTCCCAGAGATTTCAACTCTGTGGGTGATTACCATTAAATGCCCCATTGGAGTGTGTATTTGTCATCAGCCTGAACATCCACACAAAGCTGATGTTTGTCCCCCTGTCCCTGTGTGGCATCACCTATGCTTGTTTCTGAGAGCCTGATGCCAATCAATGACCATCACTCCTGGGGTTCTTTCTCCTCTGACATTGGGTTCATATGCCTGTGGTGTCCCTGGACCTGCATTTGGTTACTCCAGCATGGTGCCTTCTGGAGAGAGCTCCCTTTTTGGTTCACATCTGATAGCCTCTTGCTGGTTCCTCCTGTGGTGGAAGGATTAGCAAGCTCTCTGGGCTCATTAAGAAGGGCACTGACTCCTTCATGGGGCACTCTGATGACCTATGCATCTCCCAAATCTCCACACATAATACTATCCTCCTTTGGGGATGAGGAGTTAAACACATAAACCTGGGAAAACACAAATTTTCAAACAACAGCACTGCCCTAGACCTCTGCAGAAAGGGTGGCCATGTCACCATTTTGATCTCCGTTATTGAAGGGGTTTCATGCTCAGACCTGCTGATTGTACAGAAATAAATGTGTCAAGATTGCATCCCTAAGTGTGTGGTAATTGAGTCCATTGTCATAGGAATGTAGAACAGGCTGGATGTGGTCTCCCATTGGCAAGGGTGTCCCCACCTTGCTCCCTGCTGTGTGATGACATCAATACTGGACCCTGGGTCTGGGGCACTGGCAGGTCTGTGGTCTCAGCTGAGGAGACTCCTTAGTATCTTACCCTGAGGGAGGAACAAAAGAACACTGTGATGTCATAGATTATTCTGGAACATGAAACACTTCTCAAATCTTGAACTTGCTGCCTGTGTGCCATCTCCATAATGCTTGGCCAGAGGAAAGCACATAGAAGTTCAACCTTGACCGTCTTGTACTTATTTTTCTGATGCACAATCCCATGATTCAGAAATAAGGGATGCAATAGAACTTGCTGGGGAGTCACTACATTCTCATCTCCAAACCTGGCCATGACCAAGGATTCCCAGATGATGCCTCTATGTACATCCTTCATTCACAGGAGAAGGAAGCTCTGAATGTGCAACCTGCACAAATCACAATAAATAACAGGGGTTCTTTTTGCAGCACCTCCCCTGCCTTTTTCTTGCAGTGCCTCTGGTCTCTTGAAAACTTTCTCTGAATGTCTGATCTGCTTTCAGCATCATCGGTCCTGATCTCAGGCCCCTGACTGTGTGTGAGGAAGTCAGGAAGCCCATCGTCCTCTCATCTCCTCAGCGCAACCCAGCTGCCCTGACTCTCAGGGTTTGTGACACACTCAGGAATGTGGGTCATCACACTGTGTCTTTGGGACAGTAATTCACAATCATGTTCAATGATCTCAGGCTGCTCAGCACCATGTAGGTGGTGCTGGTGCTCTTGTCTGTGGTCACAGTGACTCTGCCCTAACACTACTGTGTGTAGTGTGTGTCCTCAGCATGAGGGTTAACATACCCCATCTACTCAAATCCTTTCCCTGGGTGTGAGCATACCCAGTGAATCTTTTAACTTGTGAAAGTGTATCCAGAAGCCTTGTAGGATATGTTCAGTGGGGCCCCAGGATTCTTCACCTCAGCCCCAGACTGTACCAGCTGCACCTGGACATGGACACCTGTGGAGAGGAGACAGGAGTGGTTAGAAATCCCTCTTGACTGTCCCTGGTTCAATCCTTATCACATGGACTTGGAGTCCCCTTACCTGTAACCATTGCCACCAGGAAAATGACTCTCCAGCCCTTGTCCTAGGTGAAGAGGCTGGGAAATCAGGATGTCTGTAGTGGAGGGTGTGGCTGTGGGTGATGCTTCCAGGGTGCAGAGAGACCTACATTTGAACTACCCTACCTCTTATCATTTGTACAGTCACGATGGGAGAGGGGGGAGGGCAGAGAGACAATTTTGAGTGAGATAATCAGGGTTGAAGACTGAATCAGTGTTATCTGATTTGTGTCCCCTACCAGGCCACTGGATTGTTTGCCAACATAGCTCCTCCCTGTGAGAAACAAATCCCCAAAGGACATGCTCCTTATTGAGAACCCACCTTTCAGTGACACAGGGACCAGTTCTGGGCTATAATGCCTGTAGATTTTATTTCTTGGATCAGAGTGTCTCCAAAGTGCAGCACTGAATAAGTTGAAAAAAAGATCACTGTCTCCTGCTTCTCATATTCGCATATAAAGAAACCATAAAAATACCCCCACCAGCTGTGGTTCCCCTAGCTTGATATTGATATAAATGCTCTGATAGAGTAAGATATTTACAGTCACACCATTTGATGGTGTGACTTATTTTAGATGTTTTAAATGAAATGAATGAAATAAGTAAAATGAAAAGTCCTAGGCCCTTAGAGGAAATCCCTCCACAGTCCCCTGCCCACCTGCTCCTGAAGCAGTAGCCTTGAAATCATGGGTCCCACATGCCAACTGCTGTCCGGTCCATGCCCTGCAGGGGAGGGTCCTGTTTGGGCTCACAGGGCATAGACCGTTTGGCACCTCTAGTCCAGGATTAAGGAAGGGCTGAGCCCTGACTTCAGGACACGCCCTCAGGGACACTGTGTTTTAGACAGCTCAGGATAAAGATAATTGGTCTTAGTAAACCCCAGTGATTCTTCAGGGAGACTCAACACAGGGCACTGTGCAGCCACCAGGGAGCCACTTTGCTGGAGCTGCCAGATGCACTGACTCAGCTGGCATCCATGAGTCAAGAAGAGTCTGGGGCTCTGTGGCCTCTGAAGTCCTCAGGGCCCTGTGCTTGCAGGTCCCATCTGGGTATCCCTGCATTTGGTCCTAATGCCAGTGCAGTTCTACTACTCAATAAATCACACACACACACACACACACACACACACACACACACACACACACACACCGTGATGATTTTCATGGTAATGACCCTGTGCCCCCCACTTCCCTATACCTAGCACGTGGGCAGGACACCCATTCTCACCCAATCCGAGCAGGTGACCTATTTTGAGAACAGAATGGAAGCGAACATGATTGATGTGAAAACTGGAGAGTGCTGGCCCTTGTGGTTTCCTGTTCTCACAGCACTTGGAACCTGCAGAGACTGCGGTGAGAAAGCCCTGTCTTCTCCTTGGGAGAATAAGGTCCAGGGTACACTTGACCAGACAGTCTACAAAATACTGACCTGACTTGTTGGTGGGGAGGGTCCCTCTGATATACAGAACACAAGTCCCTATTCACATGCTCACAGACAGGAGGCTTGAGGGAAGTCACAGAGACACTGGACCAGTATACACACAGGAGCAGAAGAAGGTGCTGATGCAGGGACAGGGGAGCAGGAGAGTAGTCCTGGGGAGTCAGAGTCTGTGGACCAGTGTCCGTGTGGTTTTCCACTGATCCCCCTGATTTCCTGAGTGCCTGCTGATGTCTTGAGCTCCCCATACAGCCCAGCCCTCCTGTTTCTTAAAGGGAGGTTTTTGTCTGGTCATGTTGACTTCCCCTCACTGTGTCTCTTGCACAGTGATACACAGCTGTGTCCTCAGTGGTCATGGAGCACAGCTGCAGGGAGAACTGGTTCTCGGACATGTCTCTGGAGATGAAGGTGCAGCTCTTGAGGGATGGACTTTAGTAAGTGTTCCCATCATAACGTATGTGCCCAACCCACTCCAGCCCCTTCCCTGGGGGCTGAAGGATCCAGTGCCAGCA
>NW_025333730.1:0-122552 GCF_019186645.2 Phyllostomus hastatus | reverse complement strand
AAACAAAGTAATTTTGGACCTAAAATATCCATAAAGCTGTGGATCTGAAAGACAAGCAGTTCCCTAAGGACAACTATGCCAAGAATGGCTCTGAACTAAAATGGGGATAATTTGCACTGGGTTGTGATGTGATGAACGCTAGAGGCTCCTCCTCACATTCTTTTTCAGCAGCTTCTCTTCCTCCGACACTGACTCTGGAGAACATGGGTCTCTGTTGGTTCCTGTTGCAACATGGATACTTGCCCTTGAGCTTTTCCCAAATGACCATTAAGATGCTGCTTGGGTAACAGGCAGCATTTTTAGGTAGATGGGCAGGTTCTTGTGTGAAAGACAACCACACTGTGAATATTGGAATACACTGGGGCATGATGTAAGAGCAAATCAGCTCAGTCAGCTGAATCACAGGCTCTTTCCCCTGATTGGCATGTACAGTCACAGTGATCGGGTGTGAGGGACATGTGGGTGTTCTCCAGTGCAGTGTCCATGGGTCAGGAAGATGGAAGTGGAAATCTGGTTACTATAGAGATGATGCCATAGACACAGGAACTACAGAAATCACTAAGGATATAAGGGTCATATTGAGTTAGGCCTGTCATATCTCATTGGAAGAAGCTCCCAGGAGCCAGGAGCCAATAAAGGGAGTTTCTGGTGCCCTGGTTGAAGTGGACACCTGGTACCATGAGGTGAATGGACACAGGGAGCTTGTGCAAGGCTATGATGAGCTCTAATCCATTTATTCCTTCTGCACCTATGGAGTAGCCTAGTGCCATCAAACACTGTACTGTCTACAAGTACAAGATGATACCTGGTATTGTGACTGATGTCCTTGGGAAATGGCAACCACATTGTACTGTGAGTATGTGAAACCACATCCCATAGCCCAAGGAAGCTGTGCATGTGTCCCCACAAAAAACAGGTGCTTGTTCTGTTCTGGGCTTCACAGACCCCATGGCAGGTGCCACTGCTGGAGAACTAGGGAAGGGATTCAATACAGACACCACACCACATGGACAGCTGACTTACATTATCTCACATTGAGGGGCACCCTGTTCTGCCCACAGCATCTGAGAATGAGCAAAAAGGCACCACACCAGGTGGACTTCCTGTGCTCCATACCATCTTCAGAGTTCTCTTTTGATGAGAACTGAAATGATCTATTGAAACACGTGTTGTGTGCACATGAAGAGAAAAAATGTGTAAGGGCTGATTTCCAGGAATCATGAGTGTGTGCTCACACTCACCAGGAGAATGTTTGCACTTCACTGACTTCACCACTGTCCTGGAGGCTGGGGATGGAGGATTGTGGGAGCATGCAGGTAGGATAATACAAGTCTCCCCACATCACCTCACCTTCTCTTTTCCCACTAGATGCACTGTGTCTGGTCCTGCAGGGGTTAGAAGCATACTTCTCTTAGCAGCCAAAGACAGTGAGCTATATATTTCACTTTCATGTCAGAGTTCATACTAGATTGAGAGGGTAGACTGTGCATTTAACCCATCTCATACAGTTGAAGGGGCACAGGAAAGTGCAGAGCAAGATTACCTAACAATATTTTAGTTTGGGAATAAGTGTAAAATGGAACATTGCTGTTTACAGGTTAGAAAAATAAAAGTGGGTAGACATCTTTCTTATTGAACAGAAATGTTTGCTTTTCATCCTCATGTTCCAGGGTTGCCCAGATGTTACACAGTGAAGATGAGCTCTGCCCTCTTCTGCTCACACAGGTCACATGTCATCAGCTCTTGTTTCCCTCAGGGCCTTGACTCACCAGGGTGGAGAAGGTGCAGCCTAGGTCAGATGTGTAACATTGACACTGTGCTCCTCCTGAGAGAGAACAGAGAACAAGTTCTGCAATGTCTGGGGTGGAGAGTGTTTCCCTCCCCTCCATGGATCCTCAGCCTGTGGCCATTTCAGCCCCGCACTGTCGGTCTCTACAGATGATGGGATGGCACAGGGTGACTGTTAAGTGCAGGCACACAAGATGTGGTCAACCTCACACCCAGGTCCACAGAGTCTCTGCTTCCCCAGTTTCTGTGACCTGGCTTGTATTTCCATTGGTAAGAGAAGACAGAGGATTAGCACTTAGACCAGGATTTCTGTGCCTTGGATTAATGGTGATTACCCAAGAAAGATGCTGATTCTGCCTGAATCCCTATTCAAGGGCCTCCAGAAATCCATCTCTTCATGCATGTTATTGTTTTCACATATAATTGAGGACTCTGTAAAAGTTATAGGGGACCTGTCAACACCCACAGTGAACAAGACTGGGTGGCATTGCTGGAGGGATGGAAACAGGTCAGTGGGACAGCGTGCACTTGGCCTCAGAGGACACCTGGTTGTACTGGGACTCACAGAGAAAGCACGGACTGAAGAAGTCAACATGTGGCTTCCTATCCAAATTTTAATTAGTTTTGGAGTTGAAAGTCTCATTTATGAAAATTCACAGAAAAGTACAAAATGTAAGAATATGATTAAGATGTGTATGTACAAAGTAGTTGAAACAGGAGATACAACAAATGTTTACTACACAATAGCAATAAAAGTGTGAGAAGTATAAAACATTTGACATCAAGAATCAGGGTCTCTGAGATTCTCTATAATTTAAAGGTAGGTGCTCAAATACAAGGAACACCATTATTACTTAACTAAGAAGAAATGTGGGGTCATGAATGTCTGTGTTTATACAAGGTTATATTTACAGCAAGGCTGATGTCACAAACTGTGTTACAGCTCTACACAGGTAGGGAGAGATAGGTCCTGAGAAATGCATCACTGTACCTATTTGTCCTGTGCAAATGTTACAGTGTAACTGCACACACCTGGATGGTTCAGCCACCACTGTGACCCCAGGGGCTGTGTTTTTACAAGACTGGCAGTGCAGTAGTTTCACTGGCACAGCAGTCAATGCAAAGAACCTGTGAGCCATGTGAGGCACTACAACATTACAGCACTGATGATGCCCCAATGTGATAGGACTATTTGAGCCCCATTAGGGCTGTATGGGAACATTGTCACATACGTGGCCTGGTGTTCACGCAGACCCCTATGTGCACGTGACTGCACAAGAAAGTGTGATCATAGATTTTGGCAAGAGTTGATATATTTAATGTGATGTTTCTGATGTAAAAGCATTTCTGGACAAAATGCCCATCCTTTTGAATATCATCCGAAAGATTCATGAAATTGGAATATGGTGACTGGCCCATTCCCTCTAGAATTTGTTATGATCACAGAGGTGGGCCATCCTGTGGGGCCTCACTCTGGGGGAAGACCAGCCTGGTCTCTATGGGGCAGCCCCCAGACAGGGAGCTGCTTCTCTGCATGTGGCTCTCACCAAGTGTGAACCAGCAGTGCTGCTCCTCTCCAAAAACACAGGGCCACAGAGTTATTCATCAAAATGTCAAGGAACTACAAGATATAGTCTCTGTGACAGAGAGTTATCTGGTGAAGTTTGAGATGAAGTATTGAGATAAGATATCGATGAGTTAAATTTAGCTAAAAGTAATATTCTTCATCCCACCAAGGTACTGAAAAGGGAAATCAAAAGGCAAACATAGACTACAGAGAATATTTTCTAATGACACATGTGCAAAATATTGTATCCTGACTATGAAGGGAATTCTATGTAATGTAAGAGCCCAGGACCCTCTGGACAAAGGGCCCAGCCCTCTCATGGGGGTTGGAGATGGAGAGGGTTCCTTTGAGATTCACAGTGAACTTCCCTCTGAGCACAGCTATGGACATGGCCCTGCCTACTCTCCTGCCTCTGAACACAGATAAATCCTTAGTACCAGAATCTGAGAACATGGGTCTCTCAGGACTCTGCTCACATCACCTCACCAATATTTGTACAACACTTCATTATAGAGAGGTCTAGTGGCTGCTTTGTTTTTTTCTCTGCTGTGTATAGACATGTGCTTCTGTCTGATGTGGTTTTTGAGGTTTCCCTGCTGTAGGTCAGGGTGCCTTTAGGGAGAGTTAGCACAGAGAACCTAGGGCACAAACACAAGACTCACACAGCAAAAATTAAGGGGCTCCCACCGGCCCATGCTTTGTAGTTACTCACATAACCATGGTGACATGTGTTTCAGTTAGAGAAAATGGGGTCTTGGGAAAATGGTTTTATATGTTTGGATCATATTTATAACTACCCTGAAATCAACACTTTACTGAACTTTAAATTATGATTATAAACTTTCCCAAAGCATGGATATTTTCATGTTTTTTTTTGAAAGTGTATGGATATAAAGCTAACCTTTTATAATATTTACAAGGAAATAATATGATTCTAAATTTCCTATTACACTCAGAAAGATTGGGTATCTTTGATCTCTGTGCAGTGCACCTCAGGACCCAAGTGCCCCCTTGTCACAGGTCACACAAGTTCTATGGTCAGGAGAAGAGATGCTGAGTAGGGATGCTTGCTCAGTCCCTGCCCACTTAGGAGAAGAGAGTCCCCTACACACATATTTCTACCCCAGCTCCAGGTAAAACCTCCTCTGGTCTGTGGGGACTCATAGCTCTCTTCCCACTCAAGGGTATGGTCTCTGGGGAAGGCAGAACTGTGATCTAGAAGAAGAGGTTGTGTTGTCTTCTCCTGTGTCTGGTGACAGCCCCACAGTTTGAGTGTCTTAGATGACAGGCATAGGTGTCTTGGATGTTGGTGACTGTACGTGATTGTCAGGAACTGGTGTCCCTTGTCCCCAGGTGTCCTGTTCTAGGTGCAGCTTCAGGAGTTGGGACCAGGGCTGGTGAAGCCATTGAAGACTTTTGTCCTCACCTCCAATGTGTCTTGGGGCTCAGTCACAGCATTAACTACTAGATTGGACCCACCAGCCTCCAGGGAAGGGGTTGGAGTGGATTGAGTTCTGGACAGGGGGCATGAGGTATAGCCCAGTTTCCCAGGACCACATCTCCAACATTGCTGACATATCCAGGAACCAATCTTCCCTGAAGCTGAGCTCCATGAACACAATGGACATGGCTGGGTATCACTGTGCAAGGAACACAGAGAGGGGTGTCAATGTGGGCTGTGGGTTCCTGTGTTAATCTGGGTTTTCTACTTCATTCTACATCTGCTTCTACATTTATTCCTGAGTCAGCATGTGGACACTGACAGGAGAGGCTATTAAGCAGCAAACAGCAGCTTTCAGGACTCACCTGCCATCAGCTGGCAGAGCAGTGGTCAATACTGAAGGAGAAGAGAGGCTTGGTGGTGGTGGTCATCGACCCAGTCCACTGGATGCATTGCCTGTGGCTGCGGCCCCTGTGCACATCCAGAATTTTCCCACCCAGGTAGCTTCAGGTGTTGAGTCTGATGATGCCCATATACCATGCCAGTGGCTGGAGGTCAGTTTTGGAATTACTGTAGTCTCAGGAGGGTCAGACATGCTTCTCTAGGAAGAGAGATCTGGCTTCTGAGAACCAGGCCAAGAAATTGTCTCTTAATGTGTTGTTGTCCCGGATGAGGACTGGTGAAGGTCCTTGTGTTGAGCAGGGACTTGCCTGGATTGACTGTCCCACCAGGTTTAAGGGAGTGATACCTGAGGCTTCCTTGCCAATGTGTCCAGATGAGTGCAGATGTGGATAAAGTGTGTAAGGCTCAAAACTCCCAGATGTCCAGAATCAAAACCTGAGTTCAGACTCCTGAGCCCACCTAAAAATTGCAGTGATAAGGGAAAGGGAAATAGTCATGCATTCGGGTTGAGAGCAACCCAGGATTATGAGACAGCAGAAAGGAGCACATCAGGGAATAGACAGGGGTCTTGGTGGGACAACTTGAGTGTCACTTTCCACTGTCTGTGACTTTTCTCATTGTATCAAAGGTCCTACCAAAGTTTGCAGATTTGCAAGTGTCTGAAAGTCCCGAGTTAGGCATCCTGCAGTTGAGCCATTCTCACAGCTGTGGAGTTCACATTTGCTCTGTGAGGGGTGAGGTGTGAGGTGTGAATGCAAGGGCTTCTCTCGATTTTTACTGTGGCCTTTGTCATTGATACACATGCTAAGGTCTCATCTGTGAAATTTATCAGCCATTTCCCTGGATACCTCATTCAGAAGATAAGTCTCCTAGTGGTAGATTTTGAAGACACTTTTGCGTATAATGTGGGGAGAAGGGAGCCTGAGTCTGTTGAGGAGGGTTGTATATGGGAGTTATGTGACACTTAATTTAAGAGGTCCATTTCACAGGAAGTTGGTACCCCCACTTTATCTGCATGTTTCCATGAGGGTGTTTAAAATCAGTGGACTGGGTGAAGTAGATTGCCCTCCCTAGTATGGGGGCCGTGCCTGAATGATGAAGGCTTACAGAGGCCCAGTGTGACTTTCTTCTCCTATGGCCTTGGTACTGGAGTGTCCCCATGAGTTGTGGTCCTGCTTTCAGCACTGAGGGCACATGGGGTCCTCCTGCATCGCAGATGAGCCATACTTGGAGTGGAACTAACAGGGATGTGCCTCTGTGACCCTCACATCACTGTCACTCCTCAATTTCCCCTGACCTTCTTTCTGTCACATTCTGTTATTTCATCCGAGCCACAGGGAAGGGATGGGATGTGTCCTGTTGCAGAAAGTCCAAGTTGAGAAAGGTGTATTCTGGAGGTGGTTCTGGTCCCTGTCAGACCCAGGGCCCCATCCACCCTGTCCTTGCCAGACACACCCCTTTCTCCTGAACCTGCTCTTTCCAGGATGTACAGGAAAACATGACAGAGGACCACAAATGCACTATGAACATTATCACTGTTTGTCCTAACTCAGCACAGACTCTGGTCAAGGGTGCTTCCTGTCCATTTCATGCGATTCCCAGTTGAGTGTTTTTACCTGAGTTAGTCATCCTCCTTCCCTGTGCTGTGTTCCCTCCTTCCTTCTCAGGAAAATGGCAAGACTATCTGTTTCCAGTCTTGGGAATCTCCAGTCTTGGGACTCTAGTGAATTCTTGGGAATTTCACAAGAATTCAAACAGAATTCTTGTGAAATTACAGAGATGGAATAGGAAACAGAATAAGCAAGATGTGCTCCATCCTCAACACAAATCATCATTCCACCTTAAAAGAAAAAAAGAAAAAGTGCACAGAGGCAAGCACATGGAAGACCCTTGCAGACACAACACTCAGAGAAATAGACCATTCTTGGAATCACAGCAGCTGTGTGTTTCCATGTCTGCGAGAGACGTAGTGGCCAAGGGCATGGAGACAGAACACTGGACCTGTGGCTGTGGTGGGGGCGGGAAACGGGGAGGTATTATGTAATGGGAACTGGGTCAGTTTGGGAAAGTGAGCATTTCTGGGTCTGGATGGTCATAACGGTTGCAAAAGGAGTGATTGTACTTAATGTCAGTGTGTCCATTTTATATGGATTAACACATTGAATGTGAGTTAGTGTATGTTTTACCACAAATGTCACACCAGCACGAATGAGAGGTGTGCACATGTTTTCCAGGATAGGTGGTGACTCCTGACTCTGTAGGGTTGGAATGGAGTCAGGACTGCTGCAGGGGCAGGCGTGCAAGGTTGCTCTCAGGAGCTCACTTTTGGGTAAAGACCTGAGAAAGAGTTTGCCTGTCCCATGGGTGTGTTCAAGGAAATAGGATCTGGGAACAGGAGAGCCTGGTCCAGGATTCTGAGCCACAGGGTCCCTGAGATGAGAGCAGTGTGTAAGGTGGATGTGTGGGGTCAAGGGCAGAGGGTGAGACGTGCTCTTAGGGGCAGGGCACTACAAGGACCTGAGTGTCTCTTTGAGGGGGGTGCAATGTGGTTGGAATGTCTTTAGGGTCAGCACTCTCTATGGTGCAGCCAGGATGTTTGATGGTGGGAACCCACGACCCCCATGATGCACACCACACAGAGGACCCTGCTTCCCAGAATGGATGTTCCCTTCTCAGGAGACATGTTGTCACCAAGAATTTTCACTTTACAGTGTCAACTAATATGGCCCTCTAAGGTCATGTGGCATGGGAGTGACAAAAATGACCTGACCTTCAACAGGTTCCATTGATCTGTGTCTCAGGGCCCCTAAAGCTCTGGGAAAACTGGGACACAGAGACACTCAAGTGATGCCCTGAAGTGCATCTCAGAGCAACGCCAGAGGAACAGGTGATCGGGGAAGACATATCCAGTGTGAGGGCCCTCAGGGGCAGTTCAGCACACACATCACTGGGCAGCCAGGGCCATGGACAAGGAATCAGTTCTCCTCCACCACTTTGGGAAGAGGACAGGAAAGGGTTAAGAATACAAGTGTCCTCTGGGGCACAGGTGTGCTGTTCCCTGGAGAAGATGCTCTCAGCTATCCCTTGGTATCCACCTCCCTTTCCTTCATGCTGGTCACAGCTTCCTGGTGCCCTGGACTCCTCACTGGTTCCCCCAAGTATTTCCAACAGAGTTGTGTCATCTCTGCCATGTATGTCACCTCAACCTTATGTGTCTGAACCAACCTGTCACTCTCAGTTCATTGTCAACAAAGAGGAAATCTGAGACTTTTTTCCCCTGAGGATATCTCACAACTGGTCCATGGATGTCTTCAGTCTGTCAGATATGCCCCAGGTCTTTGTGTACTGTTAAATAATGGGGGAAGCAGTGGGAATGTTCTGTGTGTGGAGGGTGAGAGAGGCTGTGGAAAACAACCCTGGTTTTAAGCATTTACCAGGCTGTTAAATCCCATCCTGTGTTTCACCTCAGTTTAGTGATGTAATGAAAAGATATATGCACTGCTCAGTACTTTGTTTTCCCATCGACCCATCACCTTGGCCCGTCATGAGTTCCCAGTCCCCTTTCCAGCACATCAGTCCCCACATTCACCCCCACCCAGGGTCTCAGGTGAATACAAGGGTAGCAGTTCACATACTGAACCTCTATGACCAGGGACCGGGACCCGTCATCCACACACACGTTAGAACACCTGCTGGCCAGAGTCAGTGCCTCTGTCTCTCTGCGAGAAGATGCCTCCAGGACTTCAGGGCCTCATGAGGTCTAGGAATGTGAGAAGCCTCCTGAGTGGCTAATCTGTGGGAAGGGGCTGCCTGCACTGCCCTGTGCTAAGTGAGACAAAAGGAAGGACACAACATGTGCAGCACCTGTCTCAGCTGAAGGACCAGGGCTGTGCTCATGGCAGCAGGACCTGACCAGTGTGTCCCATTCCCTGGAGCTGGGCTAAGACAGACGCTGCACCTGCACTGCCACCTGCAGGCCCAGGGGGCTCAGCCAGGTGAAGGGGAATACTGTTTTGTTTGATTGTTTTTGTGTTTTGTTTTGTTTTTGCAATTTATTTTACTCTTATTGTTACATAAACATTTACATCAAATGGTATTTTATATAAAATTATGGTTTTCCAATTAGCACTAATGTGTCTACTTCATGTCATTTTTTGGACTTAGGCAGATGTTTGGGAATAATATTAATCTCTTCTAATGTCCACTTGAAAAGTCCATAAAATTAAAATACTGAGATGCCTCATTGAACCCAACTTTAATTTTTAAACATAGAAAGAAGGGCTGTCTATTGTCATGATTCAAACATCATCCATGACCCAATTGACGTCCCAACCCTGACCCATGCCTTTTAGTCCAAATGAAGAAATGTGTTTAGGACCCAGAAAGACATGGGACAGTAACTTCAGTCTCTCCCCACTTATGAGAACAGCATCCTCCACATGCAAATTTCTTTCTCACTTCCAGTTCAAATTCTCCCCTGGGTCGTAGGGGCTCACAACTATCTCCTCTCAGGGGGCTAATGTCTCTGGGGAAGGCAGAGCTGTGCTCTAGAGAAGATGAGAGTGCTGGGTCTCCTTCTGTGCCTGGGGACAGGCCCACTGGGTTAGTATCTCAGATGTCAGAAGTAGGTCTGTGGGTTGTGGTGACTTCACAAGTGACAGGAACTGATGACCCTTGTCCTCAAGTGTCCTGTCCCAGGTGCACCAGCAGGAGTCAGGCCCAGAACTGGTGAAGCCCTCACAGACCCTCTCCCTCACCTGCACTGTCTCTGGTTACTGCATCACCAGTGGCTACTGCTGGAGCTGGATCCACCAGTACCCCCAGGGAAGGAACTAGAGTGGACTGGGTACATATGTAATAATGGGAACACTTACTATAGCCTGTCATGTGGACCCTGGTTCGTGGGATCTGCATCATTATGGATGAAATGAGACATTCACATAAATTACTGAACACAGTGGAGGAAAAGGAAGGGAATGGCTTTTCTCTCCAGGGGAGCAAAAGTCTCCACCCTTGCTCTAATGAGCTTTTATTGTCTTACTGGGCACAGGACAAGAAGGTCCTCATTTACTACGCACAAGTTCACTTTAGGTGGTTACCTTTTACAGAAAACAAAGGACCCAATACTGCTAATCACATCACAGAAGAGAAATATTTGCAAATGAAAAGGCAAAAGTGGTTGAACCATTTACACTCACCCTTGGAACATTTACCATGGATTTTAGGAAGTTTCTTTGCATTAAATGTCCTCAATTCAGGTGAGAGAGTTTTAGGGAAAAAACAAGTCTCAAAGCGGCCTAGGTGCATGCAGGCCTGATTCCCCATGGGAGAACCTATCCGTGGATGTGGGTCCTATGCATCTCTGTGTGGGAGCTGGGCCCATGCCACTCAGAGCAGCCTTCCACATCTCCCCCCTTTGCTTTTTGTCAGGACCACTATAGATCCCACAAAGCTTGGTGCTTGCTGGTCTCCCACACGACCCTGGGAAATTAATTCGCAAATGTGTTAATGTACACAGAACATTATTACAAACAGTAAGCAACCAGGGATTCCAAAGTCCCATTTTCTCAGATTAAGCCCATCAACCCTTGTCAGGCAGTAATGATCAAATGGATAACATTCAAAGAACTCTGAGGGCCTATTTTGAATCAGGGTCACATAGCTAAAGAGCCATGAAATTCTAAGGAAACCAACTCATTTCAGGTTTTGACCCTTATCATTTAAATTGAGGGTACTGGCAAAGTAGGTTTCATAGGATTTTATGCTTCCTTTCTTATGCCTGATTGTCTCGGGAAACCTACCCTTTCCAGCACAGGGCTGCATTCACCACCAGCATTATTTCAGGCTTAGGTGGAGCAAGGGAAGTAAGGCATCCAAGAGATTAGAAGACTTCTTGTAGAAAGAATGAAGACTCAGGCTATGTCAAAGACGAGGGGCAAGGGCCCATCAACCCCTTTTTCAATAGCCCCCCAACTCCTTCCCTGAGGGCCTTCCCACGTGATCATGCCTGTCTTAGATCCACCCTCCCTTGAGGAATCTTACCCATCATTGGCTAACCCGCCAAGCAATGGGGGCCAGGGAGGGTGAAGTAAAGTGGGCAGGGCAGAGGCAGTGCTCCTGCCAGGGAGATAAACTTTGTCTCCTCAGTGGCTTATGGTCCCAAGGTCTCTCACTCAGCCTTAGTCATGATGGGTTACGGCTCCTGAAACCAGGCAGGGTGGTTGCCAACATTTGATCTCCCCGCTTTTTCATTTGAAAATGCTATTGTAGCTATTAAGCCTGTGAAACTGACTGTCTGCTGTTCATGAATATGCAATCTTAAGAAAACAATCTCTCTCTCTCTCTCTCTCTCTATATATATATATATATATATATATATACAGATATAGATATAGATATAGAGATAGATAGATATAGATATAGATATAGATATAGATAGATAGATATAGATATAGATATAGATATAGATAGATAGATATAGATATAGATATAGATATAGATAGATAGATATAGATATAGATATATGATTTAAATTATATATAAGTGTGTGTGTGTATATATATATATACTATATATACACTCTCTCTCTCTCTCTCTCTATATATATATATATATATATATATATATATATAGTAGGTTATATATAATTTAAATCCTTAAAGCACAAGGATTAAGACAAAGACAAAGGGGCATCCAAAGGCTGTCATGACACAAAGCCATAAAGCCAGTTTTTAGGGTTCAACCATTGACCCTTATAGGGCACCAAGGGGTTGTTGCCCTCTGCAGGAGGAGCTTGAGCCTCGGCCTCCGTCACTGGAGAAGGCCCCATCCTCCTCTGTTGGCAGACTTAGGTCTGTGAGTGATGGTGTGAGTGTTCATTTTCCTTCTGAATTTTCATGGTCAGCTGGGCCATCTGGTCTGTCAGTCAATTGGTTCTCAGCTCCAGGTAGCAGAGATTGGTGTCTGCCCTGCTCATGATAAGGCTTTACTCTTTTGGCTGGTAGCCAGACAGGACCTGTAGGGATGGGAACGCAAGCATGTCCTCTTCCCCAAGTTAAAAGATCTACAGGGCCTTGCTAAGAGCCATCTCCCAATGATAAGATGACTTTGGCTCTTTCTTCTCAAAATGTTTATCAATGCAGTACAGAGTGATTCATCACAATTTAGAAAACTATAGGTAAATAAATATGGCTAACAAAATTAGATTTTGGGGGGAAAGGCTCATGACTCCCCCTTTTTTGTTGTTTTTGAAGAAGATTTTTAAAGGTATGATGAGCCTGTTCTACAATTGCCTGATCTGTTGGATTGTAAGGTATTCCTGCTTTATGGTGGATATTCCAGTGCTGAAGAAACACCTGAGTAGAATGGGCAAGGTATCTAGGGCTATTATCAGTTTTAACTTGCTGAGGCTGTCCTAAATGACTAAAGGACTCAAGCCAATGGGCTTTCATACTTTCAGCAGATTCTCCTGTTAAAGCAGATGCGTGTAGGTCATCAGAGTATCAATAGAAATATGAATGTATTTGAATTTTCCAAAGGGAGCGCTAATAAGTGACATCTGTTTGCCGAAATATTTAAGAACCTAGTCCTTGAGGATTAACTCCTGTAGATGGGGATGCCTTGCTAAGGGCTTGTCAATCAGGACATTCTTTAATAAATTTCTTAGCTTAGACAGGTACCCTCCTGTTCTGAAAGCTGCAATGCAATTGCAGAGAAGAAGAAATTAAGAAGCAATTTCCCTGTTATTATCAGGACCTGGTAGTTCCTAGGTTCAGAGTTTTCAAGGAAAGTGGGAAAGATGGGGGGTGGGTGCTCTGAAAAAAAAATATGTTTTAGACGAAAAAATGGTTGTGTGCCAAGGGCCTTTTGTGACTGCACTGACTAGCTGTTCCCTCTGGGACAATAACCAGCTCTTCCCCAAGGAAATTATCAGTGTTTATAGGTACTGAGTTAAAAGATGGTACTTTGTCTTCCAGGGAGAAGGGCTAGTTCTCTCTGGGAGAGAGTACAGATAAATTTCATTTTTATAATAAAGGGTCGAGGCTCTGGCATAAACATGGAGAATTCTTAATATTTTGTTTAACACATCACACCCTGTATTCCACTTATAGCAAGCTTTAGATTGACAAATTTATTAACACATTCACAACTTTCAGAAACAATATCTTCTCTACTGAGAAATACATTTACTTTTTTTTTTTAACTTGGAGTTTTGACCTGCTCCGTTTCTGACCTGGGCCTGTTCACCTCTCCTTAAGCAACCTGGTGCCCTCCCCCAACTCCCAGGAAGTCACCATATTGATGCTGAATTCAGTGTGGACACCCGATTGGCACAGCACACTGCAGCCCAGAACTCCTGGGCTCAAGTGATACTCCTGCCTCAGCCTCCCAAGTAGCTGTGGCTACAGGCATGAGCTGGGGTGTCTGGGACTGCACCCGGTGCTTGGCTGAAGGTCTTCCCTGATGTACAATGGGGAGAAAGGGAGGCGAGGGAAACCAATCTTCCCCTCTGCACTGCTGCCCATCCCTGGCAGAGAGACACTGCCCCCACTCGATTCACTGATAGTGTGCATGCCTGGGCAACTACAGCCTGCTGTGAGCACATGTGTGCACACAGCAGCTCTGTGGCCGAGCTCACTGAGTGAGCCATGAGACACTGCAGCTGGCACAAACCGCAAGATGGGCCTAAATAGTGCACATCGGTCCCTTCTCTTCCATACTTCCATAAACATTCAACAGCCCCATAACTGTTGAATTAGATGAAACCATTGCGCTTGTTCTTTAGGGAGCCCGTTCTCCATGGTTGAGGATTTACAGAAATCTTGAAAGAAATGTTTTCAAAGTGGTCACAAGAGAGAGAGACCTAGGAAGAAAGACACTTTTCCTCTGACATTCAACACACCTTTATGACATTCCTGAAAAGTACTCAGGGTCTTCGGCCCTCACCTGGGCCGATGTGCGCTGACTCCTACCTTGGTGTGTTGTCCATAATGACCCCGGCTTGTATCTCTGGGTCCCTGTTCATGGGTGCCAGCTGATGCGGAGCCTGGCTTGTGGTATACACGTCATTATGGATGAAATGAGACATTCACAGGGATTACCGAATCTGGTGGAGGAAAAGGGGCAGCATGGCTTTTCTCTCCAGGGGAGCAAAAGCCTCCACTCTTGCTCCAGTGAGCTTTTATTGTCTTACTGGACATATGACAAGAAGGTGCTCATTTACTATGCAAAGGCTCGCTTTAGGTGGTTACCTTATACAGAAAACAAAGGAGCCAATGCTGCTAATCACATCACAGAAGCGGGATATTTGCAAATGAAAAGGCAAAAGTAGTTAGATGGGTTACACTCATCCTTGGAAGGTTTACCATATTTTTTTTAGGAAGAAAAATTACTTGCTTTGCATTAAATGTCCTCAATTAAGGTGAGGGATGTTTTACAAAAAAAATCAAGACTCATAGTGGCCTAGGTACATTGCAGGACTGATTCAACACAGGAGAACCTATCCATGGGTATGGGTCCTGTGCATTTCCAAGTGGAAACTGGGCCCACAGCAGGAAGAGTGACCTTCCACAGTCTGTCCCTCAGGAGGCGCACCTCCATCTCTAGAGACATGTTCAAGAACCAGTTCTCCCTGCAGCTGAGCTCTGTGACCACTGAGAACACAGCTGTGTATTACTGTGCAAGGGACACAGAGAGGGATAATCAACATGAACCCAAATATAAACCTCCCTGAGGAAAATGAGAGGGGTGGGCTGCAGACAGTGCTCAGGACACCATGGGGACAATGGAAAACTACATTGACATTGCTCCACAGACTCTGACACACCAGGGCCACTTTTCTGGCCCCTCTGTTCCTGTACCAGCAGCTACTTGGTTTGCTGAGAATACGCCCACCCAGTGTCCCCGTGGTACTATCACTGGGGCTCCTGGCTGTGTGCTCTGCAATGGGCACCTGTGAGCTGACCCATCAGAGTGACCACCCGCAAGTCAGCTGAATGTTGGCTACACTAAGTGGAAAAGGGTAACTTGGGTCTGACCCTCTGGATGACAAGCCAGGAGTTTCTCACGATGGCCTCTGCAAGTCCCAGGAGCTGGGAAAACAGGAGACAACAAGGTCACGTAATATCCAGCCTTCACATTAATCACATTTTCTTTTGTTCTGTCATTAAATCACATCACTCATGTGATTCATGTGAGAGTGGGGATCCTGCCTATGTACTAGGATCAGGGGAGTGATGAGACCTGGGGTCATTATCATGAAACTCACTACATTGTATGTGTTGTTTATTGATCAACAGCAGTAGAATTGTAATGGAATTAGGGCTACATGGAAGAATATACAGATGTAAACTGAGAGCAGAGGAACCTGAGGACATCAGAGTCCCTCAAAGGCCCCGAGAGCTTCTGGACTCAGGGGTGTTGCTGACTCAGTGCATCAGGCAGCTCCTGGAAAGGAATTCCATGGTGGCTCATAAAGCCCTGGTTTGATTCCCTGAAGAGGCACTGGGGTTTAGTAAGGCCAGTTTCCTGTGTGGATATGCCAAAGCACATGGAGTCCCAGAGAGAACTTCCTGAAGTCATGACTTAGCTTCTAATTTTGCACTAGAGCCACTGGGATATCCATGCCTTGGGAGTCCAAAAAAACCCATCCCCTGCAGTGTGCATCCTGAGCAGTAGAGGGTACTCGGGACCCATGATATCTTGGTGGCTGCTTCAGGATCAGCTGCAGAGGGATCTGGGGAGAGATTTTTCTCTGGGGGCCTGTATCTTCCTCTTCCCATAAAAAAACATCTAAAGTAATACTTGGACAAGGGGAAACTGTAAATACCCTATTCAATCAGAGCACTTACCAAACTCAATAAGACATGAGAACCACAGTCAATAAGGGTATTTTTTATGTCTTCTTTGTATCTGAATTCTAAGGAAATAGACATAGGGATTATTTAATAAGGTCTAGTAATAAGGCATTCAGGTATCAAGGCCAGAGTTTTCCAGTGGGTTTCTGTGTCCCTGAAAGGTAGATTCAGAATGAGTTGCATGCCCTGTGGGGTCTGCTTCCTCATTGGGAGAAACTGTATCAGCAAAGAGCTCAGGGACCCACCAGGGCACACATACCCTCACATGTGGATTAGGACGTGGTCCATCAGACTCCCACTCAGCACAGTCTCTGTGTCCTCTGCCTTCTCTCAGGTGGGGCCAGGACTTCACCTATGAAACACTCTGCCACATGCATATGCAAATGAGAAGAGGTAGAGAGGTGAGTGTGCGTCTGTCTGTGCCCTGAGAATATCACCCACAACCACACCCTACCCTGCAGCAGTCCTGACAGCACAACCCCTCACCATGGACTAGAGCTGGAGAGCCCTCTTCCTGCAAGCAGTGGCTAAAGGTAAAGGGCTTCCCAGAACTTGGTTTGAGGAGTAGACCTGGTATGGTTGAGGGGTATTTCCACCCACTCTTGCATCCTCTCCACAGGCATCTACACCCAGATACAGATGGTGCAGTTGGGGGCTGAGCTGCAGAAGCCTAGATCCTCAGTGAAGGTCCTCTCTAGGGCTTCTGGATACACCTTCACCAACTACTGGATGCACTGGGTATGACAGACCTCAGAACAAGGGCTTGAGTAGAAGGGACAAACTGATACTGAAGATAATGAAACAAAGTACACACAGAAGGTCTACAGCAGAGTCGCCGTGGTTGCAGACAATTCCCCAAGCCCAGCCTACAGAGAGCTGAGTAGCCTGAGCAATGACAAAATGCCTGTACATTCCTTTGCAAGAGACAGAGTTTGATGACCCACATTCTGAGTGTGTCAAAACCCCTGAGGGATAGGGCAGCTCATCTGGGCTGAGGAGATGACAGGAGGATGAGTCTCCTCACTTCCTCCCACACATCAGGGCCTGAGACCAGGACTGATGCTGCCACATTCACATCAGATGCTCGGGGAGCCAGATGCACTGCAAGACATGTCTAGGAAGATGTTCCTGAAAGGACCCCTGTTGTTTACTGTAATTATGCAAGGGGCACATTGGGAGCCTCTTTGTCCTCAGAATGGGGAGTGTTCATGGAAGTGTCATCTGGGAATCCTTGGCGTGTCCCGCTTTGGGATTGGACTGTAGTGTCTCCTAGAAAGATCTAAGACACTACCCTATGTCTAAACAATGTAACATGTTTGGGAAAATGAAAATTCTTTAAAGTCAAGAAGAAATTTCTGTTCTTGCCTCTGACCAGGCATCAAAGAGATGGCATTTTGGCAGCAAAGTGGAGGGTTGACAGGTGCTCCAGGTTTCAGCTCTGTCTGTGACATCTCAGTGTTCCTTCAGTCCTCCCTCAGGGTGAGACCCTAAGAAGTCTCCTCACATGAGACCACAGCTGTGTGAGTGTCCCTGTCCCTTGTGTGATTAGTAGTATCATCACACAGCAGGGAACAGTGGGGGGGCACCCTAGACAATGGAATTCTCACGTCCAACCTGCTCTATGTTCCTATGACAATGAACCAAACAAACACCTGTCCCTTCCATGTATCCACATTTATTCTTGCAGAATCTGGAGGTCAGAGCGAGTGTGTCAGAGGAAATGAGGTTCATTTACCATCCTTAGTAATTCACCCCCTTGCATGGAGTCCCTTTTCCCACATTGAACATTGATACATTCAGTGCATTGGGTTCAAGTTCAGTGGACACCTATCAGGTACAACCATAGTGACAGTTTCCCAAGGGTGTCATGCAGACATGAATAGGGGCAGAGAGAAAAAGAGGAGATGGCACTTCTGAAATTAACTATAGAATAACCAGGTGGCCTAATCCAATCCCTCTCCTGCTCTCTGATTACATCTACTTCACATGTCCATGTAAACACAGATCCTAAAAATTAGCATTAGGCAGAACCAGCAATGATGAACGGTTTTAATATAAAGTTAGATTCACCACCTCCAGTAATAGAACATGTTTTTGAATGATTCATTCATCTTGTAATCAATGGATAAATAAAAATAACGTTCTTTACATCATCTATGATTTTATTTACATCAGTTATTCTCTATTAGTGGTTTGTATCAAGGTTTCCATAATCAAATAACTAAAATGTCAACATGCTTACTACCCAATTTCTACCTACATCTTCAACAAAGCAGATCTGGTCATGACTGAGTTCCTTCTATGTCCAAATATTAGAATCTGGTTTTCTGCAGAGTCTGACGAATAAAAACAAGAGGAGACAGTGAGGCTGATGCACATTTAGCACCACATTCCATTGTATGAACATGACCTGGGGGCACTGTCTGCTTCTGTGTAGAGTTCACACTTCTGCCTCCAATGACACACACAGGCACTCCACCTCCTGCAACACTGGGTCCACGTGCTCTAGGGTCACTCTCTGTTCTTAGTCCATACTCTGATTGCTTTGCAGGGGAAACAGGGTCAATTCTAACTTCCTGTGACCTGAACAACAACCTCCTGCTCTTTGATTCTCCCTCTGCTCATGAGCGTTTTTAATCCTCTTGGTATGTTCATTACTGGTGACTTTCAAAGACATCATTTATTTTAAATCTCTCTCTTTTATGAGAATTTACTCTCCTAGTCATGTACCATCTCAATCCTTCTACATGTCACACTCTGGGATCCTGTAGTTCATGTCAGCGTCCAACACCAGGGCTCCATATATAGCAGGAAGGCATGCAAATGGGGCTTCTCCGAGCATGAAAAGCAGCCCAGCCCTGACCCTGCAGTTCTGGGACAGGAGCCCAGCCCAGGATCCCCAGGTGTTCATAGTCCCTGGTCAGAACAGAACAGAACACAAACCACTCACCATGGAGTTTGGGCTCAGCTGGATTATCCTTGTTGCTATTTTAAGAGGTAATTTATGGAGAATGAGAGACACTGAGCATGAGACTGGGTATGACTGAGAGAAACACTGGAGGGTGAGAGATTCTTGAGCTGATGTCTTTGTGTTTGCAGGTGTCCAGTATGATGAGCAGCTGGTGGAGTCTGGGGGAGGCTTGTTGAAGCCTGGGGGTTCCCTCAAACTCTCCTGCCTGGCCTCTGGATTCACTTTCAGTAGCTTCGCAATGAGCTGGGTCCGCCAAGCTCCAGGGAAGGGGCTGGAGTGGGTCTCAGCAATTAGTAGTCCTAGTGGTAGTAGCACATACGAACTCTGTGAAAGGCCGATTCACCATCTCCAGAGACAATGGCAAGAACACGCTCTACCTGCAAATGAACAACCTGAAAGCCAAGGACAGGGCTGTGTATTTCTGTGCGAGAGACACAGTGAGAGGAAGTCATTGTAAGTCCAGACACAAACCTTCCTGAAAGAGACAAGAAGTCTCGGCTGTAGGGGACGCTCTGAACACCAGGGGGCGCACAAGGCACACGGAGCACAAAGATCAGTTTGGAGCAGGTGCAGTTTAAGGGCTGGCTTCCTGGCAGGAGTGGAGTTGACCCTCCACACAGCAGTTTCCCTCTGGGAGCCTCCCTCCCTTCATGCTTCTGTGCTGACCCCTCCAGTATCTGAGTTACAGAGACTTGTCGTCATAGCAGGAAAACCCTCTCACATGCTCCAAAGTCAAGGAGTCACATACATTTGTTTTCCCTAATTCTAATGAAAGATCAATAAATCATCAAACCTTCTGACCCAAATCAGCTGAATTCAACCAGAGGCTCTTCTGGAAACGACAAGCAGCACATCCACACAGCTCAGAGGCCAAAATGACCAGCAACAGGACACATGCATGCTGGACACTGGGCACTAGAGTTGTAGGAACCCAGTCAAAGTGAGAGGGAATAAAAAACCCAGACGTGATGATCATTGACTTAATTCCACATCAACGACATCAATAGCAGTTGACATCATGTGGGCATAGAGGGACCCCCATGATACCTTACTGGGGATGACCAGGGTGACAATGTCATACACTCAGAGGGACTGTGTGAACATATTTGTTCCTTCATTAAGAAGTCTGTTGAGAGCAGGGCAGACTTTCCAGCAAGTCAGGAATGGCTGTGTCATGTCAGATAAGGAGTCTGGTCCAGGTTTTATTATTCACACCTGAGCAGGACCCTGAACACAGGAGGGATTTGTGTGGTTTCCATTTTTCACCTGCATCAAAATAGGGAGACTCCCACTTTCAGGTCAGATTCCCCATGTGTGTGCAGGAGAAGAGAGAAGGGTGAACGTCAACATGTCAGCATCAGACATCAAACACTTCAGCCTGGCTCCTTATTTCACGGAACACCTAGGAAGTGGGAGTGAGAACGCACAGCCACCTATAGTTACAGTTGGAAAATAATTGTAGTCCATTGAAGATGAGAATAATGGTTATATGTATGCAATAAGGGAAATATTAATAAATTATATGAACATCTTTGCTCAAAGTGTAGGGTGGAACCTGTCCACTCTACAGGGATATCAGCTTGTTCTGAAGGGCCTGGGTTCATTTTCTGCTTACACATACGAGAAGCATCCACAAAGTTATGGGGATCCTCAGTTTGGGGAGCTCTACTGAAGTAGCCTTCCAGTTGGGTGGAGTCATGATTTGATTCTATTGTTGTTGCTATTAGCTGGTGTTGGTGTCACTTCAAAACTCCAAAATTATTAAAATCTGAAGCTCAAGTGATGGTGTTAGGACATGGGTCCTTAGGACAAGTGATAGTTTGGGAGTGGAGCTGTCATGAATGGGATGAAGTCCATTGTAACAGAGGACAAAGGAAGCTCCCTTGCCCCAGCCACCCTCTGAGATTACAATGAGCAATCAGTTGTGTAGGAATCTGTTCTGTGACTGACATCTATCGGCCAGAAGCTATTACTGCATTTCCCACCTCCAGACTATTGATAAATTGATTTCTGTTGTTGGCCAAAGACCCAGTTCACAGTAGATTGCTACAGACCAAGAATGCATTAGGGTTATAGAGTGGCATGACCACAAGGGCTGCCTCCCTGGAGATTTGCTGCCACATGTGTTGTTAAAAGTATATCATCAGTGTCCTTCCAGTGATATTCAAGGGTAGTTTTCCTCTGGTGTTTTTTATAACAGAAATGCCCTGGTCGAAAATCATGTGGGCTGTTAAACAGATGTAGTGAGAAGGCAGCACAAGAAGTGAGTGTAATGCATGAATCCTTTCAATACTTACAACATCAGCATGGAGGAAGGTCCACATTTCACTGGAGGTAAAATCCATAAATGCATGTTTCCTCCAGTCACCAGGTCACAGGGACAAGGCTGATGTATACTTGTAGGTGAGGGCATGAATGCCACTTGGGTGTAGCATTGACTAAATGGTACTGCTGGTTTATGTAGCTTTTACGATTTTAACTAAGCATGCTATTTTTTCAAACTTCACAGAGACTGCATATAATAATGGCAACATGGAATTTGATTATAGTAACCCCTTACTGAATAATTATTAATGTGATTTTTTGCACCTCAGTCACTTGATATGACAGTTGTTGAGAGATTGGGGGAGGGGTAAAGGGGCAGAGCCCAGAGGGTGTCCAGGGTGGGTGAAAAGCTCTACCTGTGTTTGTTCCTTCTTCCCACTCTCTCTCCCCAGAAATATGGACTCTGGTTGCACAGATGCACAATGGACAGGAATTCTGTCTTGAAAGATCAAGAGAGAAGAAATAGTAGTGCTCACTGACCTCAGCCAGGTAGACTGAGGATGGGGATGAACATCTCTCTGTGTCGACACATGGACAATGCCATACAAAGAATTTAAGCTGAGCTCAGTAGCACAAAACACTGTGCATGTGGAATATTGCTGTAAATTAAATCATGTTAAACTGCCAGGTGGTAGAACTTAGCAATGACAAAAATGACTCTTTAGCACTCAGATTAACCAGCCTCTCATAAAACTCTCCACTGTCACAAAGAGTGTGCTTTTCCCTCTAGTCAAGTGGGGACAATTACCCAGGATCTTGACTTCTCTGTCACTAAGGGGAGAATCACATGCAAATGGGCATCACCATGTGCAGATAAAACTAGATTTGTGGCTGTCCCTGCACCTCAGATATATCACTACCAACCCCTGGGTCTCTGCAGTTAGCATTCACTGAAGCCATTAACCCAGAGGAAGCACCATGAAGTTTGAGCTGAGATGGGCCTTGCCCTGATCCATTTACATGGTAACAGAGAACCTGGGGCATTCTGTGTGTGTGTGTGTGTGTGTGTGTGTGTGTGTGTGTGTGTGTGAGAGAGAGAGAGAGAGAGAGAGAGAGAGAGAGAGAGAGTGTGCGCGTGCGTGAGCACCTTGCTAATGAAAATTTTTTGTCCGCAGGCGTCCAATATGAGGTGCAGTAGGTGGAGTCAGGTGGGGGACTGAGGCAGCCTGGAGGGTCCCTGAGACTCTTTTGCAAAGGTTCTGGATTCACATTCAGTGACTCCTATATCCACTGGATCAGCCCGGCTCCTGGAAAGGGACTATAGTGGGTAGGGGTCATTAGAAACAAAGCTAAAAGTATACACAACAGAATGCACTGTGTCCGTGAAAGGCAGATCCACCATCTCAAGAGATGATTCCCAAAGCACTGCCTATCTGCAAATGAACAGCCTGAGAACCAGGGACTCCTCCCTGTATTACTGTGCTAAAGACACAGTGAGGGGAAGTCAGTGTGAGTCCACACAAAAACCTGCTTACAGGTGGGGCAGCAAACAAGAGGGGGCACTCAGGGCCCACATATTCTGCAGGCACAGGACACAAGGAGATTAATAAAGATTTTGTTTCATCTCTGGCAGGGAGCTCCCTCTTCACCTGAAATTCAACATGTAGGTACCTAAGAAAGCATTCACCACAATGAGTCTAAAGTGGTTGGTTCACCTCTATCTACATGCATTGGGCAGATGCATATTATCTCTGCCTTGGGATTCTTCTCCTAAAAGCTCTGTTCTGACTGTTTGTTTTGTGTTAGTTTGACTAGATCACAAGGTGCCCAAACATTTGGCTATTCATAGATATTCATGGGTTTGTTCAAGTGTGTTTATAGGAGAACTTACCTTTGAGATGATGGCTCAGAAAAACTGACTGTTTTCCCTATGCAGGTGGGCACCCTATACTCCACCAAGGTACTGACTGAAACAAACTGAAGAGGGAAAATTAACCCCTTCCTGCCTGCATGCAGGATTTCAGAGCTGAGGCAGAGGTCTTCTTCCTCCCTGGGCACCCTGGTCCTCAGCCAGGATCCTCAGTGATTGATCTTGCAAGGGATGATCCTCCAACCTGATTTTGCACAATTACCAACTGCATATTGCCTTCCTGTGGAAAAGCTCATGATGGACATTTACTGAAATGATAGAGATTTGTCTGATTCATTGGACTCCTGTGAACATTTGCTTAGAAAGGATGCTTGCTTGATGCAGGTTCCATGTGATTGTATATTATGAGATAAAAATAGACATAGAGGATACATATGCACTGATGTAAATGACTTGGTGACACTCATAAGTGACACATGCTTGATAAATACAGCATTGACCCATGGTCCTAAAAAATGGGAATTTTCTAAGTCTTCCGCTCCAAAGCAACCACCTGTGTCAGATACAAATTCTGAAACACATCTTCTTGTCTGTCTCTGTGACTAAGTGAGAACTCAGTGTCCTCAGGCATGGCAGATTTGGAAAACTCAGAGCCCACATGGGGAACATCACCACAGCTCCTCCATGACCAGCCCTAGAGACTTTCTCCTTTGAAAGGGAGTCTGAGCAATGAGCAGTGATGTCTGAATTCTACCCCTGATGCCTTTACCAGTGTGGGCAAGTCCATGAAGATTGAACAAGAAACCCAGGTGCAGGAAGAGATGGTGATTCCTGCAGGGACTGACCAGTGAGCAGTGAGTCACTGAGAACTGAGTCTGTCTCCACGTGGGATGTGGGGTCTCAGGCCCATGGGGTATATGGTCAGAAGGGAAGAGAAGCATATGGATGTAGCACCAAGAATAGAAAAAAAACAAACAAACAAAAAAAAAAAACCTTGGGTGTCACACACAGAGATGACCTCACCTAGGAAGACACTTCCTGGCCTAGAATCCACTGTAGGCACCACCCAAGTGTTAGGTACAGCAGAGAAGGGAGACCTGGAGTGCATTCTTTGAAAATCATCACAGTGTGTTTTTGTCATTCACTGAGCAGTAGAAGTGCAGTGGTATTTGGACCACATGCAGGGACACTCAGATGGAACCTTCAGCCAGAGGAACCTGAGGGCATTAGAGGCTCCCCAAAGTCCCCAAGAGCTTCAGAGCTCAGGACTGTTGGTTGTGTCAGTGCACCTGGCAGGTCCAGGGAAGGGGATTCCTGGTGGCTTCACTGATTCCTGACTATGAGGTTCTGCAGAGTCAGTGGGATTTACTAAGGTTAGTTCTCTATGTCCACAGAATGAAAGCCCACAGTTTCCCTGGGGGAGCTCCTGGACACCAGTGTACAACCTTGAATTCTGGACTAGAGATGCTGAGAAGTTCATGCTCTGTAATCCCTGATCAGAACCTCCCCAGCATGGTGCAAAGCTGGCACCAGGGGGTGGGCAGGTCTCACAAGCTCACAGCAGCTGCCCCAGGAGCAGGTGCAGGGGGAGCAGGGAAGGGATTTCTTATTCCCCGTGAGGGCCTGTGCCATTTTCTTTTCATGAACACCTGTATAAGAAGATTTGGACATATGGTGACTGTAAATATCCTATCTGGGCTTTCACCAAACTCCATGGCACATGAGAACCACAGTCAATGGTATCTGCAGGGCTTCTTTATATCTGCATCATGAGAAACTGTGAACAGGGATGGTTTTATTAACTCATGAGGTGGAGACTTTTGGAGACACACTGATCCAGGAATAAGATAGTCAGGCATTAAAGCCCAGAACTGGGAGCTCTCCATGTCTCTCAAAGTTGGGTTCACAATGAGGAGCATGTCCTGTGGGAGCTTGTTCCTTAGTGGGAGGAGCTGTATCTACACAGAGCTCAGAGGCCTAGCAGGGGACCCATATCCTACAACACTGTGTAGGACTTGGACCCTCAGAATCCTGTGGAGTATTGCCCCTGTGTCCTCTACTTTCTCTCAGGTGGGGTCATGTCTTCAGCTATGAAAAACTCTTCCCTATGCATAGGCAAATGAGAAGAGGTAGACTAGGTTAAATGTGGGTCTGTGTCCTGAGCATCACCTGCAAACACTGTCATCCATAAAATTCCCGATGGTACAGTCCCTCACCCTGGATTGGATCTGGGGAGTCCTCTTCCTGGTAACAGTCCCCAGAGGTAAGGGACTTTGAAGTTTCAGGTTTGAGGAGGTGACCAGGGGCAGTAAAGTGAGATTTCCTCCAACCCCTGAATGCTGTCCATAAGTGTCCACTACCAGATTAAGCCCTTGTACTGTTTTTTTAAGAATTGTGGAAGAGCTTTATTATGATGGGAATGGCAGGCAATAGATCGCTGATTGTTGTTTTTGCTCTTTCTTTATCTCAGGGTAAGTAACAGATTGCAGAAAGTGCAATCTTTAGATGCTAAGGTGAGGACACCTGGGACCTCAGTGAAGGTCTCCTGCAAGGCTTCTAGACACAACTTCATCAGGTATGCTGTATGCACTGAGTGTGACAGGCCCAAGGAAAAGAGCTGGATAAATGGGGAAAGTTGACCCTTAATATAGTCCTGCAATCTATGCACAGATGATGCAGGGCAGAGTCACCATGACCACAGACACATCCCTGAGCATGGCCTGCATGGAGCTGGGCAGCCTGAGAGCTGAGGACACACCTGTGTATTACTGTGCAAGGCACATGGTGAAGGGAAGTTAGAGTGAGCCCAGACACACACCCTCCTGTGGCAGGAGCTTTGACCCCTAAGGGGCAGTCTGGGTACCTTCTGCTGTACCAGGAGCAGGTGCAGCTGAAGGTTTGGGCTGGTTTTCTGCTGGTCTCTTCTTCCTTAACAGTTTCCCTCAGACAAATACTCTGGGTTCCTGATTGTGTGTCACCCATGATGTCTCTCAGGTAGAAAATGTGTTGAAAACACATCATTCTCAGGTGAGCAATAGGAAGTCTCTTTCAGACACTCTTGTGACCAATTCAAATGACACATCAAACCTTCTGACCCACATCAGCTGAATCTAACCAGATTCAGGAAGTGGAATAAAATAGAGACCATTGTCATCATACCATCCTGTCCTAATGCAGTAGGGCAGAGGCCAGCTGTGAGTGAAAGTCACTGACTGCATGGTTCTTCCACTCCCCATGTCACAGAGGACAACTGATGTGTCCTGGGAGGAGAATAACAGGCCACCAGTGGTAGTGGGAGGACTTTGGGACTCAAGTGTTCAGGGTTTCTGAGGCTTTATATAAGTTTCATGTAAAAATGCTGTTTTCGGTCTTCACAGAGATTGTGAGTGGTGGTGACTGTGAGTGTAGGAGCCCTGGCCACCTTTCACAGAGCCGGTGTGTGATGATGTTGTGCTGTGAGCAAATCCTTCCATGAATGTACAAGTGGGAAAATGTAAACTCAAGCAGCTTCTATAAGCTGAACACGCAGTCGGGTTTTTCAGGGGATGACCTCCAGGAATCACAGAAACACCTGCACAAGAAATGCAACATATTCACGCCCCAAGGACAATAAAGCTAGATGAAACCATCTAAATGGTTCAAGGGGGCCCTTGAGGACTGGTCTCTGGATGAGTCTTACCTTCATAGCTGCTGAGGATTTTCTGTTTCTGTGAACACAGGTGCAGGAAACAACCTCTGCTGTCTTTGGAAGTTGTCACTGCAGCACTGATTGCAGATAAAACCCATGTGTCTATCCCCACATGTGCAGTTTAATAGGGAATTTAACAGGATTTGTTTGAAATGATCTGATTCCAAAAAACACCTTTCTTGAGACATCAAATATCTGAGTAAGATAAGCAGCTATAAAGTCTTCCATTCTTTTTTTATACTAAAATCGTGAGCTAAACATTGACATTTCATAACAGCTGCATTGAATGTATTTACATACATCCTTTGAGGGATACGATGGGATAATTACCCAGGATAAGTATGCTCGCTTGGCACAATGAGTTATTACAGCATTTTCTTAGCTTCCATACTATGCTTTGTACTGAGTTCCACCCTCACACTATTCCAGTCTCCAAGACAGATGAGTGCTTTCAAAGTTCCTCAGTTGCTCAAGTGATGGGGTTTCTTGGAGGTAGGAGAACCTACTTTGTGGGAAAGAATAGAAACCATGCACTGCTATTCAGACCTGTGTATCTTTCATGTTCTTGTCCTAGTTGATGGCATCCAGCACCTGCAGTGTCCTGTGAAGTCTGGTCTGATTTTACATCAGGTGGAGGAATGGATGCTGACTAAGGTTGGACTATTACACTAATCCTGGTCACCAACCTCCAGGTTTAATATTGATGTGTGATCCATCATCAAATGCTATCAGGTTCAGATTCCCCATGAGAGTCTTGAATAAATTGAAGGATTGTGCTGAATTTCCTCTGATGGAGACTAAATAATTGTGAGCCCAATGTTGGAATTTTGTCATGACATCTACCTGTCTGTCTGAAATGCACATCACAGATGTGTGGGCCTCCCCTGGAACCTGAAACATGGATACATTTCCAAGGCACTTCTTTCTTATCTGAGTGAGTCCAGATGTTATGTGTGGCTCTTTCAGAAGCAGGGTGAGAAACCAAACTGATTAAACAATGAGGGAAATCACAGCACAGAAGAATGACAGTCCTGCATGTGTGTCAGTTCAGATGATCTTCACTCACCATTCATGTTAATGTGTCCCCATGGATGGATTTCCTTTTTCCATTCACACATTGATACACTCAGTGTATCAGGTTCAGGTTCAGTGGATGCCCATCATGCACAGCCATGGAGGCAGCACTACCAAGGCTCCCATGCAGACATGGATAGGGACTGTGATAGAGAAAAAAATGGTTCTTCTGAAATGAACTATTGACACACCAGGGGGCCCAAACCTGCTCCCTCTCCTGCTCCCTGATTACAGCTACGTCACATGTGCACAAACACAGATGCTGACGGTGAACCTAAGGCTAAACTGTCAAGGTTGACCAGTTTATACAAATTTAGATCTGCCAGCTCCAGTAATGTGAGGTTATTTGAATGGTTTTTCATTCTCTAATGAATGAATAAAGATAATAACATTCTTATCAAGGACATTTTACTTATCTGTTATTTTCTATCAGGGGTTTCAATCAATATTTTACATAATGAAATTTCTGAAATTTAAACATACATACTCCTCAATCTCTACCTACATCATCTGCTAACCAGATCTGGTCATGACTGAGTTTCTTCTGTGTCTCTAATATTGGTACCTGCTTTCACCACAGAGTGCAGGGAAACAATGAGGCAGTTAAGCTGCTGCACATTCAGCACTGAACTCCACTGAAGTAACATGATCAGGGAGCACTGTCTGCTTCTCTGTAGAGTTCATGCTTCTGTCTCCCAGTGATCCACCCAGAGGAGCCACCTCCTCCAACACTGGATCCATGTGCTCTATGGTCACACTGTTTCTAGTTCATACTCTGATCAGTTTGTAGGGGAAATGGTTTCAGGAGAAAATCCCTGTCTTCTGAACTCAAATCTCATCTTACCATGAGGGTTGGATTCTCTTGGTGAGTTCATTACTGGTGACTCTCAAAGAGATCTCTCATTTTAAATTCCTCTCCACTTATGACACTTTACTCTCCTAGGTTGTGTGTCCATCTCCTGTTGCAGCTGGATCACTGGAGAGGGCACAGGACAAAATGTAGGAAATAATTCTTTTATTTTTATCCCTATTTTTTCTCTTCACCAAAAGACATATTTCATTGTTTTTATTGAAAGAAAACAAGGGGAAATGAGAGAGAGAGAGAGAGAGAGCTGGAGACAGAGCCAGAGGGACAGAGAGAGAGAGAGAGAGAGAAATTGGTTGCTTCCTGTACACACCCAGACCAGGAATCATATGCACTCAAATGTGAGATGAAAACCACATTCTCTTGGTTACAGGATAACACTCCAAGTAACTGAGCCAAACAGTGCAAGGCAGGGCAGGGGGTAAATCTTAACAGACATGTACCCTTGGAAATGTCACATTTTGAGAACATGTCCTTTATGTCACTGTCCAACCCCAGAGCTCCATATGTATTAGGAGGATATGCAAATAGGGCCCCTCTGCTCATGAAAAGCCACCCAGCCCTGACCCTGCAGCTCTGGAACAGGAGCCCAGCCCAGGACTCCCAGGTGTTCCCAGTCCCTGGTCATCAGCGAACACAGACAACTTACCACGGGGTCTAGGCTCAGCTGGGTTTTGGTTGTTAGTATTTTAAGAGGTAGTTAATGGAGAAGGAGAGACCCTGATTGTGTGAGTGGAAATGACTGAGACAAACAGTGAACAGGTAACAGTTCCTGATCTACATCTTTGTGTTTCCAAGTGCCCAGTGTGAGGTGCAGGAAATGTGCAATTTTGAAAAGGACTCCTGGGCATGGACAACAGTGAGGTGATTGCTGGGAGGATGGTGGTGTAAGGGGAATAATGGTAATGAGAAAATACATTAGTGATGACACTTAAAAATTAGAAAAAATAAAATAGATGTTAACACAATCTAAACATTTTATTTTTATTAATATCACATTGCACTGGAAACTACTATTTTGTTGGAACCTCTTTAGACACCGATGGAGACTGGCTCTCCAGCCTCCAGTCCTGTTGTGAGGAACAGTGTCAGGCACTCAGGTGGCTCAGCCTGCAGGGGCTCTGGCCTTCTCTGAAAGGTGCAGGTGAGGAGGAGGGCACGACTGTGTGTGGGCCCCCTCTTAGGGCCTGATAGTCTGATGGTCACAGTCCCTCCTTTCAGACTATATGCCTCTGAAGGATCACAGCCTCAGCATGTGAACATGGGCTCTCTGGGGTGGCACAGGTGTCACTAGGTGGACAGTGGGCCCTGCTCTTACCTCACCCTCCATGGCCACTCCCATGGGGAGCATGACGGTTTGTCTGGGAGGAGCACACCTTCATCCTGAACCCAGTGGGTTAGAGAAGGAGCAACTCCCCATAGAATGAGGGTGGCCTCAGTGCTTGGGAACAGGACTGTGTGGCACCCGTCAGGATGTGGCTGTGGTAACTGCCACAGGTAAAATAACCTGTGGCAACTATCCCTAATCCTGGGGCTAGGTGTCACAGGTCCAGACCAGCTGGTCCCTTTGTCCCTTCTCCAGACCAGAGTCTTGGGCCCAGGCAGCACTCTGAAAGTCTTACAAAATTTTAGAGACACCATCATGGGGTTTTCAAGCTTCATTTCTGAGAGCCGGTAGGGAAACACCCACACCTCTCACTCCCCCATAATGTACGGCAGGGACCCTGTGCATATGGAGAAATGTGGACATCTGCTCCACAGCTGGTTGTGGTGATTTTTTTACCGATATTTCTTCTGTGTTCTATGTAATTTCAATGACATCAGAAAGCTGCTTAATTTTCATCAGCTGTCACTTCCTCAACTGTAGTGGTCTTCATAGTTTCAAGGTGGTGGGCACTGTGAAGAGGAAGGCAGCTAGGAAGGCACACATGCCACCCAAGATGAACCTCAAGTGCACCATGGACAGATCACTTTCTGTTATTGTTCAATTACAATTTTCTGCATATTCCCCAACACTCCCCACCACCCCAGCCATCCTCACCTCCCTCCCTTGCTTCCATCAGCCTTTGGATTTGCCCTTTATAGTTGTTCCAGAAAATCATACATTCTAAAATATTTTTTTTCAAATAGGAGTAAAAGACAAAAAGCTGTTCATGAACAACAATTCAAATAAAATAAAATAAAAAACAAAACAAAACAAAACAAATGAAGTTAAGACAAATGATAGCTACCAGAGCCATGGTACTGAAAAACCAAATGAACTTTTTGGACACCCCAATATACTAATAATGAGATGACTGTGTGAGAGTATTTGTAAGGAAAGTAACATAACACAACTTAAACTTGCTACATGAGGATGAAAATGACCACATAAAGAACAAGAACCCTAGGAGTGTTGGTGCCAGGCTTGCTGAATCCCACCATCCATGTACCTGGGATTGTTTCTTCCCAGTTCTGCACCTTAGTCCATGCACATGGGACTTCATGCCCAGGTGACACCCAATCCTGTGTGGATGATGTGACAGCAATTTTGAGGTTCATGAACAGACACAAATGAAATGAAAGAGGGAGGAGACAAATCTCCTAAAATTCACTTGTGATGAACCAGGGACAGACCTATGTCCTGTATTCCTGATTAGAAATGCATCACATGTCTTCACAGCCACAGCTCCAGAGAATGAAAGTAAGGATGAAGGTCCACAGCTGACCATCTTTGTAGAAAGTTAGATCCACCTGCTCCAGAAAGGGAAGGTCGTTTAAATGATTTATTCTCTCTGTAATCAATGTAAGAAAAATGGTGTTCTTCATATCAATTATAATTGTATTTAGGTTCTCTTATTTTATATAAGTGACTGGCATCAAGTTTTTCATAATGGAATGTCTATAATTTTAACATATTTACTTCACAATCTCTACCTACATCTTCACCTAAGCAGATCTACTCAGGTCCGAGTTTCCTCAGTGTCCCCAATGTTAGAACCTGGTTTTCACCGCAGAGTCCAGATAATGGAAACAAAATATGACTCAGTGAGACTGCTGCATATTCGCTGAAGGAATGGGACCCAGGAGAACAGCCTGCTTCACTGTAGACTTCACATTTCTGTCTCCCAATCATCTACACATACACAATCCCTTTCAACACAAGGTCCACAAGCTCTCGTGTCACACCCTGTTCTAGTTCATACTGTGCTTGATTTGTAGAAGAAATGGTAACTGATGGAACTTCCAGTCTTCTGAACACAAAACTCCTGTACTTGTATTTCTCCCTCTGTTTGTGAGGGTGGAATTCTCTTTGTGTGTTCATTGCTGGTGACTCTCAAAGGCATCTCTCATTTTACATCCCTCTCCATTCATGACACTTTACTCTTGTAAGTCACATACCTGTCTCCTGGAGCATCTGGCTCAGTGGGGAAGGCACAGCTCAAAATATAGGATGCAATTATTTTATTTATTATTTTATTATGTTTGTATCCTCAATAGTAGACATTCTTTTTTCATTCCATTTACAGAGAAACAAAGGGAAAAAGGAAGGGAGATACAAAAGGAAAAAAAAATAGAAAGGCCAATTGATTGATACATCCTGTCTCCACCCTGACCAGGAGTTATATGTGCCCAGACCTGGGATCAAACCCACAACCTCCTGGTAACAGGTTAACTCTCCAACCAACTGAGACAAAATGTCCAAGGCTGGGGAGTAATTCTTAACAGACATCTGCCCTGGGAGAACTCACACATGGGGCATTGCCCTTTATGTCAGCAGTGTAACCTGAAACTCCCTATATAGTAGGAGGACAGGCAAATAGGGCTGCTCTGCTCATGAAAAGCAGCCCAGCCCTGACCCTGCAGCTCTGGCACAGGAGCCCAGCTCTGGATTCCCAGGTGCACCCACTCCCTGCTCAGGACAGGACACAGACCTCTCACCATGGAGTTTGGGGTCAGCTGGGTTTTCCTTGTTGCAATTTTGAGAGGTAATGTATGGAGAATGACAGACAGTGGGCATGTGAGGTGATATGCCTGAGAGAAACAGTGGACCTGAGGAAGGTATCTGAACCTGATGTCTTTGTGTTTGCAGGAGTCCAGTGTGATGTGCAGCTGGTGGAGTCTGGGGGAGGCTTGGTGCAGCCTGGAGGGTCTCTGAGACTCTCCTGCATGGCTTCTGGGTTCACCTTCAGTAGCTACTGGATGCACTGGGCCCATCACGCTCCAGGAAAGGGGCTGGAGTGGGTATCAGTTATTAATGGTAATGGTGGTACCACATACTATGCTGACTCTGTGAAGGGTCAATTCACCACCTCCAGAGACAATGGCAAAAACTCGCTGTACCTGCAAATGAACAGCCTGAAAACTGAGGACACAGCCGTTTATTACTGTGCAAGAGATACACAGTGAGAGGAAGTCACCATGAGCCTTGATAAAAACCTCCCCTAGGGAGAAAGAAGGGCTAAAGATGCAGGGTGTGCTCCTGACAACAGGGGGCACCCAAGACACACAGTGACTGATCTTGCAAATGCGTTTTCTACATTTTGATCTTGGACAATACTCAATGGCAATTTCCTTTCATGTGGAAAGTTTGTGAAGTCCATTCTTGAACCAATAGATATTGACTTGATTCAATATATTAGGGGAAAAATTTGTTAGAAAATAGCTTGCTTGATGCAGGTCCCAAGTGTGATAATACATCATGATGGAAAGGTCAGCACACGAGATAAACATACAGTGACTTAAATGACATGGGGGCCTACATAACTGACTCACATGCTTCATAAATCCAGCACAGATCCGAGGTCCTGTGGAAATGGCACTTTCTCATTAATCACAGTTCAGTGTCACCTGTGACATTCTCTCAAGTGTGAAAACAAAATAGATGCTCATGTCTGTCCCTGGAACTAAGTGAGAAGTCACTACCTGCCAGGCTACTGGATTTGGAGGACAAGGACCCCACATATGGAACGACACAGCTCCTTCATGACTAACTCCAGAGAAGACTACCTTTAAAACAAAGCCTGAGTAATGGCCAGTGGTGTCTGAAATCTCATCTCTGATGCCCTTATCAGTGTGTTTGGCCACTAATGTCCACACTCGGACATGACTGAGTATGCACCTACACTTTGCCTCATTTAGACTGGACAGTGTGAAGAAGGTACATGAGTCCACTCTTGGAAAGTGTTGGGATTTTAGAAGAGAAACTCCCCAACGGGGTGGTGCAGGAATGCCCGGTAGAGAATACTACCTAGCATGGAGAGTCCCCTATGACTGAAGAACACAAAGTAATTTTGAACCTAAAATCTTCATCAAGTCCTGAGCAGAAAGACAAACACTTCCTTAAGGTCATCTGTCACTGCAATGGCTCTGTATTAAAATGGGAATTATTTGCACTGTGGTATGCCACTTGATGAGTGCATGGGACAGCTTTAACTGTTCTTGATCTGGGATAACTCTTCCTCCATGGCTGACCCAGAAGAACATGGGGCTCTGATTCAATCACCGACCGGCAGTGACAGTGGACCACTGTGGATGACTTGTCAACATGTGAGAAAAACGTAAACAGGGACAACCAGGTCCTGTGGGGAAGTAGACGAAATGGCCACTCTCTCTGGTGGGGATAACACCCATTCCACCTCTGGAGAGGCTTTTTATTGGTTTTGTTTGCATAAGAATTCAGGAAAAGCTCATTACTCATTGTCAGGAAGTAAGAATCAAACAATAGATAACAAGGAAGTCTGAGGGCCTATTTTGAGTCAGGGTCAAAGAGATGTAAAACTTAAAGGAACAAACTTACTTCTTCCTTGGACCCTTATCATTCAACTGAGAGCATTCTAAACAAAGCAGGTTCATGGGATTTTACATATTCTTTCTTAGGCCTGATCACCCGGGGAACCCACCCTTTTCAGCACAGGGCTGCACAACCCTGTCATTGTTTTAGGCTTAGTTGGAGCAAGGGAACTAAGTCAGCCAAGGGATAAGGAGATTTTTTCCCAGACGATGAGGAATCTGCCTATATCAAAGCTGAGGAGTGAGGTCCATCACCTCCTTTTGCTGTAGCCCCCAAAGTCCTTTCTTGGGGGCCTCCCATGCGATTGTGCCTGTCTTAGGTTGTTCCCCCCTTGGGAATCTTACCCGTCATTGGCTAACCGACCAAGCTTTGGGGTTTAGTTATGGATGAAGCAGCAGAAGCAGTACCCCTGCCAGGGAGATAAGCCTTTGTCTCCTTGCTGGCTTATGGTCCAAGGCCACTCCCTCAGTCTTAGTCTTGGCAGGGGTTAAAGCTTCTGATACCAGGTAGGGCGGTCCCCAACAGGGTTCCGTTGTCCCCTGTTGTCACATGGCTACTTATTCTTGAACATCTGCCCAAATGATCATCAAGATGCTGCTTGTTTGCCCTGGCTGATTTGGCTTGGTTGATTGAGCATCAGCCTGAAAACCAAAGGGTCACTGTTTTGATTCCCAGTCAGAGCACATGTCTGAGTTGCGGGAAAGATCTCTGGTGGGAGCACATGAGATGCAACCATACATGGATATTTCTGCCCTTCTCTTTCTCCTTCTTGTCCCCTCTCTCTAAAAATACATAGGTACATACATACACACACACACTCACACACACACACACACACACACACACACACACACACACACAAATAAATGAATATATAAAAGCCACTGCTTGTATTACAGGTAGCACATTTAGATGGATGGAAAGGCTCTTATGTGGAAGGCCACAGCTGTGAGTGATGGAATATACTGGGGTATAAGGTAAGAGCACATCAATTCAGTCAGCTGAATCACATTCTGTTTTCCCTGAGTGGCATGAACAGTCACAGTGCCCAGGTCTGAGGGTCTCATGGGTGTTGCCCAGTGTCCTGGCCATAGGTCAAGAGGATGGTAGTGGAAACCTAGGTACTATAAAGATGAACAAATGGATTCCAAGCTTACAGAATACCCTGAGGTATAAGGAGCACATGGAGTAAGGCTTGCCATAGCCTATTGGAAGAAACCCCTAAGAAACAGGAGCCATCAATGGGTCTTCTTGGTGCCCCTGTTGAAGTGGCCACCTGGGACCCTGTGGTGAATTGTCAGGGGGAGCTTGTTCAAGGTGTGATAAGCTCAAGCCCATATATTCTTCTTACATCCTTGCAGTAGCCAAGTGCCAGAATCCACTGTGCTGTCTGACAGTAACAGAGACAGCAGCTGGCCATCAGACTCATGCCCTAGCAGAACAGCCCTCATGGCTTACCATGGGCAGGTCCAGCCATCCCTTGTGATCCCAGGAGGCTGTGAGTGAGTCCTAAAAGGAACAGATGATTTCTCTCTTCTGTGCTTCACAGATGCTGTGACAGGTGCCATTGCTCAAGGTCTGGGGTAGGAATTCAATGCAGACATAGCGCCACATAGACAGCTGACTTTCATTTTCTCCTGTTGAGGGAGACACTTTTCTGCCCATAGGATCTGACAGTGAGCAAAATGCACCATGTCATATGGACTCACTGTGCCCCATAAAATCTTCATAGTCTTGGTTGAAGGGAATTGAAATGAGGTGTTGAAAGATGTGTTTTGTGCACATGAGAAGATAAATGTGTGAGGACTGGAGTACAGGGATCATGAACGTGTTCTCACACTCACCACGAGGGACCAAAGGACATTTCCACTTCACAGACTCTGTCACTGTGCATGGGGTTGAGGAAGGAGGCATGGAGGAGTGTGCAGGTAGGACCAGACAAGTCTCCCCACATCACCTCGCCTTCTCATTTCCTACAGGATGCAGTGGGCCTGGTCCTGCATGGGTGAGAACCAGGTTTCCCTAAGCAAGCAAGGCTCAGTGAAATATGTATTTCAACTTTTATGTCAGAATTCATACTGGATTTAGAAGGTAGACTGTGCTTTTACCCCATTTTTGTACAGTCGACGGTGCACAGAAGAAACCACAGGGAGATTACCTAATGGCATTTTTGTTTAGGAATAAGTATAAAATGGAACATTGTTATTTACAGGTTAGAAATATGAAAGTGGGTGGGAATCCTTCTTGCTGAACTGAAATATTGCTCTTCATTCTCATGTTCCAGAGTCGCCCAGATGTTACACAGTGAAGGTGAGCTCTACCCTCTTCTGTTCACACAAGCCACGTTTCATCAGCTCTCATCTCCCTTGGGGCATTGTTTCTCCAGGACAGAGCAGGTGCAGGCCTCAGTCAGGGATGTGGAATTGACACTGGGCTCCTCCTGAGTGGGAACCAAGAACAAGTTCTGTCGTGTCCTGGGGTGGACTGTGTTTCACTCCCTTCCATGGTGCAGTTGGTCAGTGGTCATTCCAGACTGGCACTGGGGATCGCTGCACATGACAGTGTGGTGCAGGGTGAGTGTGAAGCACAGACTCATAAGATGTGCTGGACCTCACTCCCAGGTCCACAGCATCTCTGCCTCCCAAGGTTCTGTGACTGGGCTTGTGTTCCCATTGGGAAGTGAAGACAGAGGGTTAGCACCTTTGACCAAGTTGTGTATCTGGGATTTACAGTGATGACCCGAGAAAGATGTAGATTCTGTCTGAAGCCCTTTCTAGGACCTCCAAAAATACATCTCTTCATACATTTTCTGTATTTTCACATATAATTGAGGACTTTGTACATTTTAGAGGACATGTGTCAACACCCACAGTGAACAAGACCAACTGGCATTGCTGGAGGGACAGCCACAGGTCAGTGGGACAGGGTGCAGGTGGCCTCAGAGGACACCTGATTGTACTGGGACTCACAGGGGAAGCGCAGACTGAGGAAGTCAACACTGTTGGGGACCACTCTGTGGTTTCAGAGATTATAGCTAGCCCGTGAGAGCAAGCTTTGAAAGGGGCTGGCAAGTCTCCCCAGAAAACCAGGTCATAATGCAGGTGGCAGGCATGACTGGATTCTAACACCAAGGGTCCCATGGGAATCAGGGATGAAATGTACATGTTTGCCCTCTGAATCCAGCTCTGCTCAGTTATAAGCCCTGCTAGTATACCCCAGATGTGTGAGTTCAAGGCATAAGGAGTGAAACTCTCTGCTTCACGATATACACCTTTACAGCCATCTTACACCTGGGTGTCTTGCACACCTCAACCTGAGAAGATTTCTGTGTCTCTTTGATTGTTATCAATAGCCAGTGTTGTTTTTCATTATTATATCTTGTTGGACATTGATTCATAATTGTGCACATATGCTGTATGCCCCTGCACTTCCAAACTTTAATAAAAGCCATGTTGCAGAATAGCTTGCAGCATTCTCCACTGGAGGGAATTGCCACCTCTTTTCTCACCTGAGCAGCAAGGTTGTGTCTGGGATGACTCCTTATTTCTATCTGTGCCAGCTCAGGGAACCTTGTAAATGTAATGGGATTAGAGCCTCATGCAGGGATTCTCAGATGGGACCCTCAAACAGAGGAATCTGAGGACACCAGAGGCCTTCAAATGCCACAAGAATTTTCAGACTCAGAAGTATTGTCAGCGTCAGTGCCTCAGGCATCTCTAGGAAATGGGCTCCCTGGTGGCACATAGAGCCCTTGTGTGGAAGTTCCCTGCAGAGACACTGGGATTGAGTAACGTCAGTTCTCTATGTCTAGAAATGTCACTGAATACAGTGTTCTGAAGTCAGGGTTTAGCCTTTGATTATCCATGAGAGCCAATGAGATGTCCATGCCCTGTGATCCCAGACAGTACTTTCCCATGCAGAGCTCAGGCTGGGCAGCAGGGGGCACCCTCTATGTATGAACTCAAGACTGGTCCCCCAGGACCAGTTGGAGAGGGAGCTGGGGAGAGATTTAGTCTGAGGTCCTGCATCTTCTGTTTCCCATTAAAAAAAAAAAATGTCTAAAGCTGCCCTGGTTGGTGTAGCTCAGTGGATTGAGTGTGGGCTGTGAACCAAAGTGTTGCAGGTTTGACTCCCAGTCAGGGCACATGCCTGGGTTGCAGGCCACAGCCCCCAACAACCACACATTGATGCTTTTCTATCTCTTTTTCTCTCCCGTCCTCTCTAAAAATAAATAAATAAAATACTTTTAAAAATGTCTAAAGTAGAGTTGGACATGAGGTGACTGTAAATGTCCTATTCCATTAGCGCATTGAAGATACTCTATAAGGCAGGTGAACCACAGTCAACAAGGGTACTCTTATGGCTTCTTTATATCTCAATTGTAAGGAGATGAACACACAGATTATTTTATTAAAGCACTAGGTGAAGAATTGTGGAGACACACTGACTCAGAAAAAAGATATTCATGTACAAAGGCCAGACTTTCCCAGGTGTCTCTGTGTCACTCAGAGGTGGGTTCACAATGAGCATCATGCCCTGTGGGGGCTTGTTTCTCAGTGCGGGGAACTATTTCTTTAGAGAGCTTAGGGATCTGGCAGGGGACACATATCCTCACACAGGGATTAGGACTTGGTCCATCAGACTCCATCTCATTGTTGTCTCTGTGCCCTCCACCTTATCTCAGATGGGTTCAGGACTTCATCTATGAAACCCCATGCCTCATGAATATGCAAATGAGAAGAGGCTGACCAGATTAAATGTGTGTCTGTCTGTGGAAGAGTTTTCAGGAACTACTATAAAAGACACATGGACAAAACTAAGGGGGACATGGAAGCAATGGAAAGAGGTTGTTTTGGCTGGGATGGGTGATACAGACCCTGGCTTGTGGGGTCTGCCATATTGTGGATGAAACATGAGACATCCACATGGACAACCGAGTCTGGTGGAGGAAAAGAGACAGCATGGCTTTTCTCTCAAGGGGAGCAAAAGCTGCGACCTCCACCATGACGGGCCTTTATTGGGTTCCTCATCACATTATATGATGGTCCTTATTTACTATGCACAGGCTAGTTTTAGGTGGCAACCTTTTACAGAAAACAAAGGAACCGGTGCCACTAATAACATCACAGAAGAGGGTTATTTGCAAATGAAAAGGGGAAAGTAGTTGAACCACTTACACTCCATACTGGGGAGTTTTAACATGGATTTTAGGAAGTTACAGTAAGCACTTGCTGTCTCAATTCAGGGTGAGGGAGTTTTAGCAAAAGTAAGTCTCAAAGAGGATTCTGTGCATCTCCAAGTGGGAGCTGGGCCCACACTACACAAAATGGTCTCCTACAGGTGGGGTACTGATGGGACAATGCCAACAAGTGTAATTGAACAACAATAAAATAATTTTAATAAAATAAACACTGCTTACCTACAGATGAACAGCTAGAAAGCTGAGGGCACAGCCACATATTACTGCATGAGACACAGAGAGAAGGAAACTCAGTGTGAGGCAAGACTTAAAATTTCCAACAGGAGGGGCTGTGACCATCCATGGGCACTGAGTGCCTCTGAATGGGGACAAACCCAGGAGCAGCTGCAGGTGAATGGTTGGACTGGTTTCCTGTGTGGTTTCCTCTTCCTGTCAGTTTCCTTCAGGCAACCTCTCTGGAATCCTGATTCTGTGCTTATTTCTGAATTCTCTGAGTTAGAAGTCTCTATTGTAAAGACAGACAATGTTCCCTTGTGGGTAAGAGGCAGAGTCATTTGCAGACACTCTTGGGCCCAAATGCAATGAATAATCAAACTTTCTGGCCCTCATAATTGAATGTAACCAGAGGCTGTGCTGGACCCAACAGTGTGGCATATCCTTCCACAGTTCAGTTTCCAAGCTGGCCAGCTGCAGGACCCACATCTGCTGGGCAGTATTCACCAGAGCATATGGACCCAACACCAGGGAGCAAAGATGCTTAGTGGTGATGGTCATTGACTTGGCCCATGCCCCAAGCAGCATGTGTAGGTTACATCACACAGAAGCAGATGGGCCCACAAAGAATTGTGTGGATGTCCAGGCTCATGACAAACACACAGCCAAGGACCTGAGACAGTTATCACACACATGGTTGAAATCTATGGGAAGAACAGGAAGAGTACTTCAGCTAGGTAAACATGCTTAAATGGAATCAGGAAAAGAGACTGGCTGAGGGTTTTTATTGTGTCAAGTTCTATGTGAGGGGAATCTGCTTTAGGGGATTGCGTGGTTTCAGTCTCCCAATGATATCTAATGAAGAGACCTAGACTTTTATCACATTTCCTGTGTGGGGCAGATGAAGAAGGGCTAATAATAAGATTTCATTCGACAAGACAAATATGAAATAATATAAACCATGACTAACTATTTCACTTAATACTCATAAAAATGAGCAAACCATGAGATAAACATCATGTGTGAACATCATATGTACAGAAAGTGAAAGGAATAATGATTATAAGAATGCAATTACTGTTAATGGATATGCTAATGATTATGGTGGTGATTATGATGGTTATCTTTATGATGATGGTGATGGCAATTAAAATGATGGTTATGGTGATGATGAGGATGAAGATGAGGCTGAAGTTGGATTGAGTCAATTGTCTTGTTTCAAAGAAATTATGTTTATCTGGACACACCATCACCTTGGTCCTCAAGTCAGAGATGTCCTTCTTTCCCTGTCAGTGTTGGTAGATTTTATAACTGGAGCCCAGTGAATTATTGAGCTTGGTGAGTCATGGTGTGACCAGAGGAGTGATGACCTGAAACTTGTCTAAGTCCTAGTCACCTGGACCAGTGACCTTGTTACCAAATGTAACAGAGGCACTGTGAAAATGGGAATTCATAGCAAGGGATCCCCTTTCCACTTTTGTACTGGTGACATGTTCCTTCTTTCTCTTGATCTCTACCTGCAGAATCTTTAACATTTGTGTTTCTAACAAACTTCTGTTTTCTAAGGTGATATAAACTATCTGCATCATACCCTGAGCTTCCTTTCAGATCTTCTCTTAAAGTCTTTAAACCCATATATCCAGTAAACTGTGTTCGTGAAAATAAGGCATAGTTGTCTATGTGACTCTCTGCCCAGCATCTTCCCCTTACTCATTTGCAAAGTGTCTGCTCTAGCTCCTAGGTCTGCTGTCACGAATAACCATAGATAATAGAGGTTGACCTTTTTCTGGGAAGAGCTTTGGAAATAAATGTCTAACAAAAGATCTGTTTTAATATTGATAAAGTACACTTTGCTAAAATTAAATAAATCTGCCCCCAAAAAACATCCATTAGGCCAATAAATACAGAGGAGAACATGAAGATGATGTTTCCAAATTGCATGCCTGAAGAACATGTTTATTACACATTAAGAACATTATATGTTTTGTGGAAGCTCCCTTCACCCTCTGACTATAGAGATCATCCCCAGAAGCAGGACTTAGAAAGCCTCAGAGTCAGGGTTTCCTGTGAGGGTAGAAGTTCCCTTTCCTGTGAGCTAATCTCTACTTAGAATTCTCTTCATTTCCTGCCCTGAACCACAACATCACTGACACTAGTTTTAGAAAACAGGTCAGTTAAGTTACTGCCATAATCATTTCAACAAACGTATATTTCTGAGTTGAAAATATACATAATCACCTTTTTTTTCTTTTCTTGTAGATTGTTCAGGTAAACATGTGATTATTTCTGCTGTGATTATTTTGGAGTCTCTGTAATGTACAAAGGGCTTCTGTGGGGGAATAATTTTCACAGGGGGGTTAGAAACAATCACAAATTCAAGAATCCAGGCCCTACTTGTTGTGGTTCATTGGACTGAGCACAGGACTGTGAAGTAGGACATCACTGGTTTGGTTTCCATTCAGGGTACATGCTTGGGTTGTGGGCAGGGTCCCTGGTCAGGGGTGTGCGAGAGGCAGCCACACATTGATCTTTCTCTCCCTTTCTTTCTCTCTGCCTTCCTGTCTCTCTAAAACTAAATACATAAAATGTTTTAAAAAAGAGTTCAGGATGCCCTACCTATCTGTGCTTGGGAGGCAACTCCTGGAAACAAGGTGGCATCAGAGAATAAGAAACAGTACATTGGGAATGACTGGTTCATTCATGAATTTTTTGGCCATGGTGCACATTTTTGTATGAAGTTGCAATGTTAATTTTTGTTAATTATGCATATACTAGAGTTTTGTGATTCAGAAACTGTATACAAATGTTATCCCTTTTAAATCTGATTGAAAGAGAATTTAAAAGTACTCCCCCACGCCTCATCAACAATTTCTTCTTATACTCAGAACAGTGAGAGTGCCTGTTGATCTCATTCCAATGTGTCTCAGAAACCAGGTGATCTCCTATACCTGAAAAAATGTCCCCACAGAGGTCCCAGAATGACCCACCATTGGAACTCAGTTCTTTCCCACTTATAAGGAGAAGATTGCACCAAATGCAAATTTATCTTCCTGTTCCAAGTTAAATCCTCCCCTGGGATGTGGGGGCTCACAGTTCTCTCCTCACATGGGCCAAGTCTCTGGGGAAGACAGCTGTTGTCTATGGTCCAGAAGAAGATGAGACTGTTGGGTCTCCTCCTGTGCCCGGTAACAATCCCTTAGTGTTAGTGTCTCAGATTCAGACACTAATGTGGGAGGTCCTGCCTGACTATTAAGGCCTGCTGTGGACCAGTATGACAATCATGCTTGATGGCCTTGGAACTGGAGCATCCATATGAGCTTTGGTTCTGCCCCGAGCACCCAGGGAACTCGTATTCCTCCTGTGACTCAGGCCTCTGTCCTTGGGCTAGAACTAACATGTATACTCCTCTGTGACCCACACATCACACTTGCTCTTTGAATTCCCCCAAACTTTCTTTCTGTCACAATCTCTTATTCACTCATATACACAATGAAGAAGTTGGATGTGTGCCTCTGTCCTAGGAACACAACATTGAGACAAGTATGATCTGGAAGAGGACCTGGTTTCCACAGTCCTAATTCCCCATCAGCCCTGGCCCCATCACAAAGTCTGTGTCTCCCAGTCCCACATTCTCCTCATCCTGCTGCTTCCAGAATGGATGGAAGGCAGTGACACAGGACCATGAGCGACACTATGGAAATTATTACTGTTTGTTCTATCTCATCACAGTCTCTGTTCACAGGAGCTTAACATTTATTTCAGGTGATCATGTGTTGACTTATTTACCCTGAGTTTGTTCTCCACATTCCCTCTGCTGTGTGCCCTCTTTCCTGTTCAGGAAAACATCAAGACCACCTGTTTAGAACCAACTGAATTATTGTGTAAAAAAAAGAGAAACAGAACAGGAAACTGAATAAGCAACATGTGTTCTGACCTCACTAGAAAATAACATTCTCCCTTAAAAAAGGAGAGAAAATGAAGAGATGTAAGAAAGTGGAAGAGCAATGGAGACATAATGCCCAGAAAAAAAAATATGACACTCAGAATCACAAAGGCTGTGTGCTTCCATGATTGTAAGAACCTAGAGTGGACAAGGATGTGGAAACAGAGCACAGAATGTAGTGACTGGTGTGGTGGGAGGAAGCAAGGTGTTGTTACTTAATGGACACCAAGTCAGTTTGGGAAAGAGCATTTTTTGATATGGAAGGTGACAATGGCTGCCCGACTTTTTGAGTGTGCTTAACATTGCTGTTTCCACCTAAAACAGATTAGCACAGTGAGTGTTTGGGGCAAAAACCTCAGAAGGGTTATGACTGTGCAGTGCATGTTTCCAGTTAATTGGAATCTTGGAAGAGGAGGAGCACATTCCAGGGTCTTCAGCTACAGGGGGTGCTGAGCTGAGAGCAAGGAGTGAGGTAGATGTGTGGGGATAAGGACAGCGAGTGAGTCATGTCTTGAGAGGCCTGCAGGACATTACAAGAGCCTGGTGCCTCTTCAAGGGAGATATGAAGTGGGTGGCACATCATTGGAGTCCAACACACTCTGACTCTGAGGTAACCAGGAAGAGGGGCGGGTTGCATGATTGTCCCTGATGCCCACCACACACAGGACATTACTGCACAAAATGGACCCACCCTTCTTGGGAGACATTTTTCCCCATGAATTTCCACTTTGCAACATCCTCTGAGCAAGTAACCAACATTTCATTCTGCTCTCATCTGGTTTGGGAGTGAGAAAAATGACAAGAGCTTCAATAATTTCCATGTCTACTGGCCTCAGAGCTTTGGAAGCTCCTTGAGAACAAGGACACAGGGATACCCAGATGTTCATCAGAATGTGTCTCAGAGCAGCATGCCAAGGACATGTGAGGAAGGGAGGACCTTTCCAGCTTGAGGGCCTTCTGGTTCAGGTGCGGGCAAACATTGTTAGGCTGGTCGAGCCATAGCTGGGCTCAGTTCTCCTTCTCCATGATGGAGGAGAGGGCAGGAGATGGTTACATAGTACAGGGGGCCTCTGGGGAATGGGTGTGCTGCCCATTGGAGGAGGCATTCTCACTGCTTCTCCTTCTTGATATCCACCTCCATTTCCCTCATGCTGGTCACACTGGACCAGGCCTGGGCCTCTTCACAGGTATCTACCAGCACCTTCAGAACAGTTGGGGCATTCAAATCCAAGATGCCACCTGAACACCATGTGGCTGCAGTAACTCCTCACTCACAGCTCCCTTGTCAACAAAGGGGAGATTGTGTGAGTCATTGTCACCAAAGCAAATCTCATGTGTGTTCCATGGACGTCCTCAGTCTCTAAGATGCACTGCAGGCCTCTCTGTGCCCTATAAAACAATGGCACTTTAGTGTGGATTTTCTGTTGATGGGTTGTGCAAGGATGGTGAACCAAATTATGTTTTAAATATTTACCACGTTGTTGAATCCATCATATATTGTACTCCAGTTTAATCATTTAATGCAAAGTGCAACTACTCTGCACATTGGCTTTCCTCCATCTGTAAACTTGGCCCATCATGGGCTCCCAGCCCCCTTCCCAGGACACCAGTCACCAATCTGTTCACCAGGGTCTCAGGTGAATGCAGGGGTGGCAGGTCCCAAACTGATCTCTATGACAGGAAAGCAGATCCTGTCATCCTTACACATCTCAGAACGTATTCCAGAGTCAGTGCCTCTATGTCACTGAGAGATGGAGACTCCAGGGTATTAGCACCTCATCTAGTTGAGAAACTTGGCGGGGTGTGTGTGTGGGGGGGCTCCTGAGCAGCTCACCTATGGGAAGGGGCTGCACTGCCCTGAGAGAAGTAAGATGAAAGGAAGGACACACCATGTCTAACACCTGTCTCAGCTGCAGGGCCTTGACTAGACACTGGGCAGCACATCCTGAGCAGCATAGCCCATTCACTAGAGCAGGATTGGGACAGAGGCTTCACCCACACCACCACCTGCAGGACCGTGGCCCTCACCCTGGTTAAGGGAGAGGTTGTTATTTATGTTTCTGTCAATTTCACATCAAAATTTACATCAAATATTATTTTATATGGCATTATGATTATACAATCCTGCAATGATGAATCTACTTCATATGTTTCTTTGAACTTGGGAAGGTGATTAGGTGTAATGTTAATCTTTCTTAATACGCAATTGAAAGTTGATGAGATTGAAGTGGGACACTCTCATCTAGCCCAACTTTTATTTTTAAATGTAGAAAGAAGTGCTGGCTTTAATACTTTTCAAAGGTACCTAATAAACCAATTGCTTTCCCATCCCTTACCCATGCAATCACATCCTAGAGTAGGAATGTGCTCAGGGCCCAGGATGACAAGGGGCAGTGACCTCAGACCCTCCTGACTAATGAGAACAGAGTCCCTTACAGACAACTTCTGGGCAACATCTTGGTATCTTGGTCATGGTCAAGTTTGGGGATTTGAAATGCAGTGCCTCCCCAGAAATCGCTGGGGTATTGCCTTATTTCTGAACAATGTAAATATGCTAGGTGACAATAAGTACATCAAAGTCAAGGATGAAAGTCTATGTTTTTGCCAAGCATCACAGACATGACATTCTGGCAGCAAAGATGAAGGTTGACAGTGTTCCAGTGGATCCAGGATCCAGCACAGCCTAGGACATCACATTGTTCTATCAGTAATAATTTATGGTGAGATCCTTAGGAGTCCCCTCACTGAGACCACAACCTTGCAAGTGCCCCTGTCCCTGGACAGTGCTGGTCATCATACAGCAGGGAACAGGGTGGGGGCATGCTTGACAATGGGAGGCCCACATCCAGTCTGTTCTACTTCTCTATGACAACTCAATCTAATACCACGTGCTTGTGGATGTCATTTCTACATATTTATTCCTGTACAGTCTGAAGGTCAGAGCATGAAATCCCTACACTGGACTGAGATCAAGGTGATGGAAGGACCATCTTTATTCCAGAGACACTAGGACACTGTCATGGTTGAATACAGGTGTTCTTCCAAGTTTATATATGTAATTCTTCATCCCCAAAAAGGATAGTATTAAAAATGTGTTTTTGTAGATGCTTAGATCATGAGAATGCCCCGAGAAAGGGGTTATTGCTTTTCTCAATGAGCTCACAGAGCTTGCTGATTCTTCCACTGCATGAGGACCCAACTAGATATTGCCTGATGTGATCCAGGAAGGATCCTCTCACTTGAAGACACAATGGTGATGTAATTGAAGGCAATTCTGGCTGTCCACACTTCAAAGCTAATACTTGGGAGTCAGGAGCTGATATGAAGGGGAGTGGTTGTATTCAGGTGTCAGAAACAAGGATGATGAGAGATTCTCATCTCAAAGCCCATTAACATCTCAGTACAGGCAGACTTTTATATATATATATATATATAAGGAGGTAGAATGACAAAAAGAACAATGAGATCATGGGGTGAGGCTGTGGCAATGCAGGCAGTGTCCATGCTGGTCCCAATAAGGACTGTACTCTCATAATTCTGGAACTGTGCCAATCAAGGTTTCCAGCTGGGTCACCTGTATCTCCTGAAACTGTGGTCAAGGTGGTTTCTTGTATAAGCAGGACAGGAATCGGTAGCACTTTAAATGTGATTACTAAGAAATTGTCAGTACACGAGTTATTTACAAATTAGTATACCTTATGCTACTTTATTCTAAATTATTCTGTGAATAATTATTATAATTATCATTGTTATTATAGAGTAACTTATGCTAAATCATTCTAATTCCTTTTCAGAGAAAGTAACAGAACTATAAAAATTTTATTTTTGTGTTCCAATTTTCCCTGCCAATTCTTCTTCCATGTGTATGGGGCTATTGGTGTCTTCTGAATCTTCAGAGGGAATGAAACACCTGAGCCTTTTTGAAAGCAAAATCTTGTGAATTATAAGAATATATATATATGAAGTAGGCCTAGAGTCAATTTTATTTTTTTGACATGGGAAAACTTAGTCATAAAATGCTTTGAAACAATAAAACCAAGCATTATAAAGAAAATAATGCTGGAACCTAAATTAAAAGTTGCTTCTAATAGGTACATGAGCCCAAGTGAAATCATGAAAATAAACTAATGACATGTTCTCCAGTTCCCACAGAGAGAGGGGTGTGTTGGCCCAATATTTGTTAATGTTAGGTAGTGTATTGCTTGATTTTGCAGATGCTTGATTCCATCTGAACTAAGGTGTCAATGTAAGTACACCAAGAAGAGGTGATGGTCATGTACACTCCTCCTTGTTCTGCTAGTATGTAGTCTAAAACATTTGATTATCTAGGACAACTTCAGATAGAGTGTCCAGAGACCTGTGGGTATTAGCAAGTGAAATGCCAGTGCCATTGGGCACGGTGATTAAAGTCTTGGAGAGATCATGAAGTACATGCCGATATGAAGCGGCTCCCCACTGGGGTAATAGAGTTCATCTAAAGAAATATTAATTGTCTGGGATTTCTTCAGAACAATCTCAGGCCATTTGGGTGAATGGTGATTGATTGCTCTGGAGTCCCTTTTGCCAGAAGTGATTTAATTACACTCTTGCAGATCTGAGGAGGAACAAGTCTCCCCGGGGTCCACCTGAAAAACTTTAAAGCATCTGGACTTGGGGAACATGTTCCTGTGGAACCTAAGGAGAAGATGCTGCTTTTCAGGGGAACAGGTTACATGGGTGGCAATTTACAGAGGGAATTCTGATCCAGCAGAGGCATGATACAATCATGCAACTTTGGAAATCCGTGTGATACATTTAAATCGCTGGGTTAGCACTTTAATAGCTTCAGGGAGGCTTGTTATTGCATTTGTTTCTTCATCCCGATGACCAAGACTGTTGTGTGTGTGTGTGTGTGTGTGTGTGTGTGTGTGTGTGTGTGTGTGTGTGTGTGTATTTTGTCAATTTGATGATTGATAGAGAGTATGTGGTCCCATGTAAACTAAAATCCTATTAACTCTTTCCCTACTGCCAGGTGTATCTGAGGCCCTTGTGAGGAAACAATGATGAGTTGGGAAGTGTCTAGAAGAGCCCCTGGGACCCGCATGCATTTTCTTCATCAACATTTCAATTCATCATTGGCCTGTGGACCTGTTTTTATTCATTTCCATTTTACATACCTCTTGCTAGCCACCTGAGCTTTCTGACCTGGTGACTTTGCTTACCTGGCATTTTGTTTTTTTTAATCTGATCTCATCTGTTTAAATGCCTGCTGTATTTCCTCCTCAAGTATCTTGGCTCTGAATCCTTACATGAAAATGGGACAGAACCATTTCTACAATAGCTTCCTGCTGAAGACAAATACCATTTTCCTTCAGAGCGAAGAGATCCTTGCTGTCTATCAGAGAAGGGATTAGGTCTTGGCACAGGAGTGGGAGGAGATGGTGCTCAGAGGTGGTATTCCCCGAGAAAAGTAGGGCTTGTAACCTGGAAGAGTCAAACTGTGTTATTATTCTTAAGAGCATTGAGGAAGAAATCATAAAATAAAAGGATCCACTTCAGTTCTTAATTGAAAAATAAATCTGTAAACACAATTCAGTGAACTAGAGTTTAATGCCTATAACTGTGTAGTACAGAGTCTATTGAAGCACATTTTGCCTATGTAAAATCACTCTCATTTTTATGAAAAAAAGAAATAAAACCAAATAGAGACTGATTCAATTACTGCATTATGTGCATTTTAACTTATCCTCATTATTTGCATAAACATAACGGGAATAGCAATTCATTTTTTACATGTGCTTCACTGGAATCTTATAAGGAATCACGAGACTGAGCTTTAATTTGCCCCATGGAGCAGGGACACCAAGCCAGCCTGTTGTTATAAGACTTTGCCTGCAATACCTATAGCTGGCTGAGTTCCTCGAGTTTTCATGTCTTACAAAATGTCTTGGGTTCATCCTTGCTGTCCCCCAGATAATCAACCTTCACTCCTCACCTGGAAAGACTGCCATGAACCTCCTGAGTAACCAGAGTACCAGACCATTTCTCCAAGTTGGTCATCTGTAAAATCCATTCCTTAAATAGTTTGCTGACATACAGAATCTAGGCATACCTCTCTAAGACATCACCTTCCAGACAAAGTGCTGTTTAATAAAAACACAATTGGAAAATGGCTTTATGTGACCTGTTATGAATACATCAGGCCCCTGCATGATTTATTCAAATAAATCATTGTAACGAAAATAATAATACTCATTCATTAAGTCTGTCCAAGTTCCAGAGGGATCAAACAGGAAGGAAATATAAATGACCCAGTCATGCACTTCTTATTAAAGTATAATTTACCAAACTGCTTTAAGAAAAATGCAAGTTTTCTTGTGTCTAAAAATCAAAGTGATTAAAATTAGCAATATACTCATCAACAGTTACAAAACTGCAATAATCTTCCATTCATTCTGTTTCATAATCAATTGTGCTTGTGCTGATTATTTGCCGGTATTTCTATAAATCCAGTTATTCCATAGGGTTCTAGTAACATTTATCCCATCCAAAAATATGATCTGAAAATTTGTTCTTAGAAATTTTCAATTTAGAGTAAGTCATAGTCCTTTCCATTGTTATTTCTGAAAATGTAAGATATTTGAAAATGCATCAGGATAAAAAGCGTGTCTGTCCCTGAATGACAGGAAAAGAAACTTAAAATGAACTGGATATAAATCTGATTATAATGTGATTGATGATGAAATTTGCTTTTCCGTAACAACATTTTCAGATATTTTAAAATAACAAATAGAATTGTATCAGAATTTCATAGACTCTTGGAAATTTTTATATGATCTCTAAACATCCATTTTAATTATACAAAATGTGTATATAAATAGACCATCGTTATTATTTCTTTATTTGACAAAACTTCCTATGCACTATAAGGGTATCAAATAGACTTAATTTACTAAAAACAGCTTCTTTATAAGAAGAAAGTACAAATGAAGGTTGAATTCCAGGGACCCATTGAAATGACTCAAAAGGAATGTTAGATCAAGGAATAATCTCATAAAAATAAAATGTGCTGAAGTTTGTCATATTTGATCAATTACATACCATGATGAAACAATAATACATTATTGGATATTTATTTACACAAATTAACAGTAAAAGTATGAAACAAAAATACAGAACAGCACAACTTCACGTCTCACAATAAAGAATATGTTTTTAATAACTAAGTACCTGGTTAACAGACCACATAACTCTTTTTTAAATATTTTATTTATTTATTTTTCAGAGAGGGGAAGCGAGAGAGAAAGAGAAGGAGGGAAACATCAAATGTGTGAGTGTCTGCCTTATGCCCCTTACTGGGGACCTGACCTACAACCCAGCCATGTGTCTTGACTGGGAAGCGAACCAGCCTCCATTTGGTTCACAGGACCACACTCAATCCACTGAACCACACAAGCCAGGGAAACATAACTCTTTAAAAAGTATATATTTTTTTTCTACACAGAAGTCAAAGATTTTTTTTTTCTTTTAAGAGTCTGAAAAAGAATAAAAGAAATTCTGTTTCAGCAGCCATTGATATTTAGATTCATTTACCTAAAAACATGACTCAGATGAAGTACATAATTTATTCTCAAGATCTCATGTTACACACTTCTAATTTGCATAAATTCTCTGCAATATACACAATCTTTCTTCAATAAATGCAGACGCTATTAATTTGCTTTTTAAAATTTATTTTAAAACAACCAACTTTAGAAGAAATTATTCTCTTGTATCTTTTCAAGCATTTTCATATCTTATATATTCTATTATCAAGTCACATAAATTTTTCCCAAGTAAATTATAGTTCTTAATTCTTAGAAACCATGCTTTTATTGACAATTAAAGTAAGTAATATTTTTTTTTCAGATTGATACATTATGAACATTACATTACTTTTAGAAACAGGTTTCTTTCCCATTGGCCAAACTATTTATATTTTCAACACACATATATAAATGAATCACAAAATATATGTGTTAATAGGTCCAAATCCACTTTCCAGCTTCTCTGCATTAAGAAGCCCATGTAGCACAGGTTTGTTTATCTGGTGACACTGCTTTGTTAAACAACATCTGTACAATGCACACAAGACACGGTGAGAGCTGTGAACAGGAGAGTGGGCTTTTTATGTAATGGGCACAAAGTCACTTTGGGAAAGTGAGGATTTCTGCATCTGTGTGGTGATGATGGTTGTCCACTGGTGTTAGTGTACTTAACCTCACTGTGTGCCCATTTAAAATTGATTGGCATGGTGAATGTTAGTTAATGAATGTTTTCTGACAAATATCACACCAGCATTAATGAGAGGTGTGCACATGATTTCCATGAGAGGTGATGCCTCCTGACCCTGCAGGGATGGAATGGAGTCAAGACTGTAGGCTGAGGTGGGGATGGAAGGTCATACTAAGTAGCTCACTTTAGGACAAGAACCTCAGAAGTGGTGTGACTGACACAGGAGAGTCACTAGAAAAATGAAATCTGGGAAGAGTGGGTGGGAGTCTGATCCAGGATTCTGAGACACCAAATCCCTAGGCAGAGAGCATGTGTAGGGTAAATGGGGGCAGTCTGGCTTCCTCACCCAGATATCTGGGCACTTCAGGGAAGCAGATTTTTTTAAACTTAGTGCTGTACTTTAAGACACCATTATTTAAGGAATAAACAGTACAAGTAGTAATGCCCAGAACTGGTCCAGGTGGCCTCTGTCACTCAAAGTTGTGTTCTCATATCAGGAGCTTGTCATGTGGGGGATTGGTCCCCTGTGGGAGAAAATGAGTCTACACAGAGCTGAGGGACCTTAGAGGAGACTTCTGTTCTGTAACACTGATTAGGACTCGGACTGTTACTCTCCCACTGGCATGGTCATTCTGTCCTCTACCTTTCCCCTAGCAGAATCAGCTTATCAGCTATGAAGTTCTCTGCTTCATGAACATGCAAATGAGAAGAGGAATGCTAGGTTAGGTTTTGGTCAATCTGTGCCCTGAGAGAACCACCCACAGGCTAGGTCTCCCTGCAGAAGTCTGGATAGCACATTCCCTTACAAAGGACTGTAGCTGAAGAGCTGTCTTCCTGGTGGCAGTAGCTACAGGGAAGGGATTCTAGTCCCTGAGGTGAAGAGGGGACCAGGAACAGTCAGGAGAAGACTTCACTCACTTCTGCATCCTATCCACAGATGTCCAGTCCCAGGTGCAGCTGGTGCAGTTGGTGGCCAAAGTGAGGAAGCCTGGGGCCTCAGTGAAGGTCTACTGCAAAATTTCTGTATTTAACTTCACCATCTCCTTGATGCAGTTTGTGTGACAGCCACAGGACAAGGGCTTGAATGTATGAGGGAGGTTAACCCTAGCAATGAAAACAAACTATGCACAGAAGTTCAACAGAACTTCTTAGCAGAGTCTCTAAGACCACAGACACATCCGCAAGCACAGCCTACATCGGCCTGAGCAGCCTGAGAGCTGAGGTCACATTCTTGTGTTATTGTGCTAGAGCCACAGTGAAGAACAGTTAATGCGGGCCCAGACATAAACCTTCCTCCAGGAGTGACTGTGACCACCAGCTGGCAAACAGTGTCCCTGAACTCAAGGGTCATCCCCAAAGCAGGTTCTATTAGATAACCTCTAATAGGGCTTGTTTTTTGTCTGGATTTCTCTTCCTGTAACAGTTTCCCTCAAGGAACCTCTCTGGATTCCTCATTATGTGGACACGGTTGAAGTCTCTGAGTAGAACTGTCTGTTGTTAAGAAAGACAATATTCTGTAGTCTACAAAAGGCAGCATCTTCTTCAGTCTTTTGCCCAATTCCAATGAATCATCACACCTCCTGACTCCCATTAGCTTAATCTAAGAAAAGGCTCTGCTGCACCCAACAGTCCAGTCCAGTGCCACACAACTCAGTGTCCAAGCTGACCAGCAGCAGAACATGTGCATATTGGACAGTGGGCACCAGAAACATGTGAACCCAACACCAGAAAGGAAAACACATCTATGACATGGCATCTTGCTCACAGTATCAAGAACAGGTGACAGCACAGTGAGGCAGAATGACCCATGGCAGGTTAGTGTCGATGTCCAGGCTGCCCATGCACCAAGGGGGCATAGAGTGGTTATGATAAAGGTAGTTGCAACCTATGGAAAGAACAAAAAGGCCATTCAGCAAGTCAGATGTGTTTTATAGAGCCAGGAAAGGAGACTGGCTGAGAGCTTTAATTTTACTGAGGTGGTTGTAACCTCTGATTACAGGGGTTTGTGTGGTTTCAATCTCCTAATGGTATCTAAAGATGAGACTCAGCCTTTCTTACCAGAATTCCCATGTGAGAAAGGTGGAGAAGCACGTGGAAAAGTCCTCATTTGTCAGCTGCCAAACATAACAGGAAAGGCTGACCACTTATTCCATTCAACAACCATGAAAATGAGTAAAGAGCAAGATAAAGAGTCATTATGTGTGGATGACAACCATGTCTACAAAAAATGAGAACAAGATCTATGACTAAGGAAATGATGATGACGATGATGACAATGTTGATGATGATGATGATGATGATGATGATGATAGTGATGAGCATGGTTCTGATGGTGATATGGTATACTGAGAAGGGACCCTTGGTCCAATGAAACTATGCCTCCTCATAAATAAATTTAAATTCACTGTGGCTCCTCCAGTGAGGGGTGCCCTCTCTTCCCTGTAAGTGTGGAGAGATTTCATACATGGAGCCCCAGTGAACTGACTTGGGTGAGTCTCTGTGTGACCAGATGATTAATAACCTCAAAGGTATACAATCCCTAATTGTTTGGACCTGTGACAATGTTATTAAATATATCACAGACACTGTGAAAATGTGAATATGAACAAGGAAGCCCCTTTCCACAATGACATGTTCCCAGTTTCTTTTGATCTCTTCCTCCACAATCTTAAACATTTCTATTTATAATAACACCTGTCCATAAATATTTAGATATTCCAATGATAACAATCTTTCTGTATCATTCCCTGTGGTTTCTTCTGAGTCCTCAGTTGAAAAGTCTTTAATTACATATCGCGGGTAACACCCTGTTCATAAAACTCATATTTCTGTCATGTGACTAAAAAGAAGTCCAGTGTCCTCCCCTAACCTAACCCAGTTAGGGAAGTCACTCCCAGATGATGATGATGATGATGATGATGATGATGATGATGATGATGGAGTTACACTGGGTCTTCTTCCAGTATCTCAAGTGGAATCTCCCCCATAATCAAAGTCATCAGGTGTTTGAAGGCCTTGGCTCAGCTTTCCACTCTCAAAGATGAGATGCTTCTTCAGGATCTATGAGGACCATTGATTTAAGGATCCCTATTAAATTATCCTTCCAATAGTTTGGAATATTGTATGACATTTTTGTGTGACTCTAAATCCAAATATAAATTCCATGGAGTTTCTCTGCAGCATTTGCTGTTAAAACACTTGATAACATGCCTTCCTGTGAGGTTGAAGAGCAAGTTTCCTGTCATGTTAATTGCAATAGATAGAGCTCCCTGACTGAAGACCCGTCAGAATCTGTTAGAAAGATGGACTAGAAGGGTACTTTTGATCTGTGGATCATGGGGGGGGGTACACAAAATTAAACACTTTCACAATGATGTCCTGCCTGAATGGCATAGGATAGAGACTATGAGTAAAAGTCACTAACTGCATGGTTCTTCCCATTCCATGCCACAGAGTGATCACTGATTTGTCCTGGGGGTGGCAATGGGCCACTGGTGCAAGCAGAAGGACTTCTGGACATGGCAGGTCATTGTTGCTGACACTAAGTATTAAGTGAAAGTGCTATTTTCTCGGTCTTTGCAGAGATGTTGAGTGGTGGTAACCATGAGGTGGGGGTGCACTGGACCTGTAACACAGACCTGGTGAGTTACAGTTCTGTACAGTGAGCACCTACATCACTGCATGAGCAAAAGGGGGAAATGAAAATTCAAGTAGCTTATATCAGTTGAATGGACCATAAGTTTCTGTCACGGAATTGCCTTCAAGCATCAAAGAAATGAACACACAATGCATGCAACATATTCACACCATATGGATGGAGAATTTGGATGAAACTACCTAAATAGTTCAAAGGGACCTTGAGGACTGGTCCCTGGTTAGGCCCAGCTTTCACCACCAGCCCAGGACTTTCTGTTTCAGGTAGCACAAAAGCATGAAAGGAATTCTGCTGTCTCTGAAGGTTTTCACAACAGCATTGGTTGGAAATGTTGCCAGTGTGTCTCTCTCATGTCCAAGTTTCATAGGGACATTTAGCAAGATTTGTTTGAAATGACCCGGTGTTAACAAGCAGCTGTCTGGAGACATCAACTATCTGAGTGAGGGAGACATCTATAAAGTGTTCCATTCTTTTTTTACTTAAAATCATAGGCAAAGCATTGATCTTTCATAACAACTGCTTTGGATTCCACTCCAGATTTTTTTTTATTTGATGTATTAAATGGGATAATAACCTAGGTTAAGGCTGCTTGGTTTGCATAATGATTTATTACAACCTTTTCTTAGGTTCCATATTACATACCTTTTGTCTTGACTTCCACCCTCATTCCAGTCTGCAGGATGGATGAGTGCTTTCAGGCTTGGGATTTCCAGGTGTCTTGCAGACTTTCAAGTCTGGGCAGTTTCACATGGTATTCAAGCAGATGGAAAAAAATTCACATTGTTTGGGATGTCTGGGATGCCTTTACTCTGGGGTTGGGGCAATCCACACACAACACAAGGCACATACCACCCCTCAGGAAATGTTGACTCCCTTATATACTAAGTTCATGACGAGCCAGCATGGCGTCGAGGTATTATATAGAAGAGTGTGATTCTGGGCATGCCAGCCCTTACTCAAGGTTATATGAATACTGCTAAGTCATAATTGCCCGTGCATCTTGGTGAGGGACCATGACTGACTCCATTTCCCCTACAATAATCCCCTTCAGGGTCTCTCTCCATACAATCTACACAAGGATGTCTCCCAAGAGTGTACCTTGGCAAGAAGGACAGAGTCCTGGACCCAAATTCAGCAACAGCAGTAAGGCCACCCACGTGAGCCACGCACCCAGAGGGCCCCAGTGGGAACTGAAGCCCGTGCATGATCCCATGTGTTTCAATAATGCTTCAGGGTATGAGTCTGACACAGGACTATCAGGGTCCAGCCCATTTGGGCTTGTCCTTTGAGGTTCTCGATACAAAGGGTAGCCGGTCCAGCCAGCTCCACAGCCTCAGCTGTGAGTCACCCTGAGTTATGCCATACAGAGTAGCTGACACACAATCAGGTCCAGTCATACCACTGCTTCACCCCAGCATAGATGTTGGTCCAAGTCGGATTCCACAAGGGGTATTCACTGTTCCACTGGTCCTGTAACCAAGACCAGTTGGAGACAAAAACTGGAGAGATGGGCCATGGGATACCAGCCGACATGCTCAGAGAGAGTTCAGTGCAGACCCAGCACAATGTTTGGTTAGCCACTGAGGCATAGGTATGAATCCAGTCCACTAAGGTGTCACTTTGAATTCTAGGGGTGAAAAGACAAAGCAGTTATTGGAACTAGCAATGGCAAATTGTGACACTCAGGCAATATACAGACAAGTTTCTGTTCAGCCAATAAGACAGTAACTGTCACAGGGGGCCTTCCTGGGTGTGAATTTCATACATTTCATGCCTCATCTGAGGCATCTTCTTGCAATAACAGGGGGAAATTCATAATGGGCCATAAGGAAATCACAAAGGTGCCACAGAGAAGCACTTCTTGGTCCACTGGTCCTGGGAATGTTATTTTTAAGATTGAGGATGTTTCAATCACCCAGAGCACTCTCTGCAAGTTTTTCTCCACCATGTTTCCCAAAGGGGCGACAAGACCCCCCTCCCCAACACATGTGCGGGGGTTTTATTTCCCAAGGCCATGTCCTAGTGGCCATTTGCCCTTACTCCAAGCACTCAGGTGTGGGCAATAGAAAGTTTTCTTGTGGTTCTACACATGGTCTCAGGAAAAATCTCTTAGTCTGTACCTGCAGCTGAATTGGAGTGGCAGTCTGGTGGAGCAATGCTTCCACTGGATTTGTGCCCTACCCACCTCCTCCCAGTTAGAGCCCAGAGGATGATCCATGAACAGCTTGTCCATCCCCACAGCATGGCTGTGGCAGCTGTGGCTCACAAGACCTGCCCTAAGAGACCACTGTACTGTCAATCATACCAAAAGCTTGGGAGTGATAGTCCACGCAGAACTTCCAGCCAATCCGCATGTCTCAGGCTTATTGTTGCACTAAGGCCCCTGTAAAATGCATCCTCTGATCACTTTCAATGACCAAGAGCCAGTATAGGCAGTTCAGAAGTACTTCAGCCCAGCAATCACTGGTTTTGGATGAGGGTGGCATGTGAGGTATGTAGCCAACTGCCCAAAGGCCATGCCTACATACATGGTTGGATACCTATCCGCCTCTGAACTAGGTAAGGGTCCACTCACATCAACCTGACACCGGGTCAGCACTATTTGTCCCCACACCACCTGCCTAGTACTTCCCATCGCCTCTGGGGATTCTTTCATAGACAGACAAACGAAGTCTCACAAGCTTCCTGTGCCTCTGCTAAGGTGACAGATAACCCCCAAGCTTTTATAGTAGACTCCATGGTCTTCTGTCCAGCATGTAAGAGGCAATGGTGTAGCCACTGGGCCAGCAGGCCCTGTTTCCAGCCAGGGCACTTTGGTTAGAGTGTCATCCTCATAATTCCCAGGGGAGGAAAGGGGTGTATCCCCGGTCACATTATGTACTGTGATTTATTTCTGGTGGCCTAATTCCCATAGGTTTTGCCACAAGACTTGCTGCCATGTTGGCCCATACATAACCGTCCAATTATTTGAATGCCATGTAGAAATCCATAAAGTTTGTCTCAAGTACACCACCCAATTTGCTGTGCAAATAGTCAGGGGCATTTCTTCATTTGCAACTACAAGCCACATGACTCACAGTTCAGCTCACTGACTGCTCTGACCTACTCTTGTGTCAAACAAGACCCTTTCCATTTCTGGCTGAATTTCCACAGCAGGCCACACAGCAGGCTGGCCTCTGCTGGACACAGCAGAGTACCATGAATCTCAGGGTATAGATGACTGCCCTTCATGGAAGGGACTAGCTTCCAATTCTCCTATGGGGACAGAGCAGTAGATGTGTCATCCACATAGGTAATAGGGCCTAACACTTCCTGCACCTCAGCTCCCTGGGGGCTAGTGAACAGGAGGCTAGAGTACTCCTTTGCTGAAGATAAGCCCCTACACTTAGCCAACGTGGAAATCTCTGCCATCCCACTGCAAGGCTTGGCCGCAGAGTCTCCAAGTCACCCTGCAATGGGGCAAGTGGTCCTTACTGTCATGGGGCCACTTCCTGTTACAGACTCTGTGGCCAACAGGACAGCATACACTGCAGGTAGTTGTTTATCAGTCAGCGAGTACTGTACCTCTGCTCCCTTCCGTAGTTGGGACCAGAAACCCAGGGGTTGCACAGACATTCCAATCACTGCCACAAACCCCATCCAAGGCCTTCTTGTGTCATGCACATCTAGCTCACAGGGTCTAGCAGGATCCAGAGCACACAGTGCCTGGGTGTGCTTAAGATATGCTTTGCTCCTTGGAGTGCTTGTTACAAGGTCAGGGTCCAGTCCCAGCTTACTCCTTTTTTTTTTTTACCCAAACATACAAGGGAAAAATAACCTGAACAAGGTGAGGTACAAACACTCTACAGCACCTTAGAAAGTCCAATAGCCAAGGAGAGACACACAGCCTTCACCTTTACACTGTGCCTCCCATGGCCATCAACAGAGGCCTCAGGCCCAGGGACTTCTCAGAGTTTCCATATAGGGGGATGCACTCTCCTTCTGTGTCTGCTAGAGCCAGAAAAACATTGGAGTGCATCTCAGCCAGACTCACACACTCCTGCTTATAACACCACAGGCACTCGATCCCAGCCAGCACCAGTTGCCAATGTGCAGGAAATGGGAGCTGGCAACTGATTAACACTAGGGCCTGAAACCCACACTTGCCAAAAGCTCTGGCTTCTTCTGCAGCTGCACTGCTTCTTCAGCCAGTGCATTCAGATGCTGGCAGCCTGTGAACAGAAGCCAGGCCCACTGGACCTTTGAAGCAGACCGATGGATAGCCATTTCCACATGCAGCCTCTGGTCCCTGCCCATCCCCTGTAGATGGGTCCCTTGGCAATCCTCTTATTCAAAATTCCAATGGATATGTCCTCTCTCTTCTTGGGTATTTGGCAAAGCCATCTTATTTTCAGTGCAGAGGATGATACTCAGCCCTAGATCCCAAAAGCAGAGGACCCACACCACTGCTTCTGCAGATCTGGCAGCTACTGTGGGCTCTGCCATAGCCAGCTCAGCATGCCTGGAGTGGAGTTTTCTGGGTGCTAGTGCCACTGCAGCCATAGCACATGACCCATGCTGAAGCCCCATGGCCCAGTCACTCTGGGCAATCTTGTTCCAGGTCTGTGTGTGATGGGAGAGGGGGAGAGAAAAGTAAAGTGGTGATTCCCATCCTCTTCTTCTGAACCATCCACTATGATTGGGGAGGGGGACCACTATGATTCCACCATTCTGATGTCTTCCGCCAGGGCACAGACCAAGCCTCCAGAGCTCTTTCTCCCTCTTGGAGTTCTCATAACTTTGCTGCATTGTGAAGTGCAGTCATCTCTCCCTGAGCCTTCAAGGCTTTTGCTCCCTCATAGGTCTCTTGTGCCTGCACCACATCATGAAACACTGTCTTTGTGTCAGCTCACAAAGCTGAAAGAAATACCCAGTCCTTTGCCTCCAGGGTCACCCTGCCCCTCTACTTTTCCAGGGTCTCTCCTACCACCTGCAGGGCCTTCTATACCATGTGGGTGTGCCACCAACCTCTGCCAGTTCTGAGGAGGAACCCAAGACACTTGACACTGGGTATCACATGCTGATGACTGACCACCCCTCCCAGCCCCCCTCCAAGACTCTCCATGGCTCCAGCTACATACTGTACAGTGACAAATCCTGCAGATGGTGCCATTGGTCTTGAAGCCTTTCAAGGTCAGGAAGGTTCACATGGGATTGGGGCAGATGGAAGAAAATTCACAGAGCTATCGGGGCATCTGGCATGCCTTTATTCCAGGTTGGGACAATCCACACACAACACAAACCGTGTGTCATGCTGCAGAGAGTCCAGACCCCCTTATATAGTAAATGCCCACAAAGCCAGCAGAGAGCTGAGGTGTTGTGTAACAAAGCATGTTTCTGCACATGTGGGCCCATTCTCAAGGTTATATGAAAACTACTAAGCCAAAATTGCCTGCACACCCAGGTGAGGGAGCCTCACAGGCTCCATTTGCCCTACCCCAGAAGCACTGCAAACCCATTTTGTTTGCAAGAATCACAAATCATACTTGGCTCCCCAGACCTCTGTTTCTTTTCTGCTCTCATCACAACTGGCCAGCCCAGAACCTGTAGGGCTTCCAATGTCTGGGCTGATTTTAATCAGATGAAGGAATGGATGCTGATAGAGTCATTAGTACACTATGTCCTAGTTTCCCCCTCAAGGGTTAATATCAACATGTGATCCATTAGAAAACAACGTCAGGTTTAGGTACTCCATGAGAGTTTCTAATAAATTCAAGTTCGACATTAAAATTCCCCTGACAGAGACTAAAAAACTGTGAGCCCAATCTTATAGTTTAGTCATGATGCCTGTCTGTCTGAGATGCAGCACACAGGTGCTAGTGGCACTGGCACATGGGAAAATTTTCAAGCCAGTGCTTTCTTATCTGAGTGATTACAGATATTATATCTAATTATTTAAGGAAAAAGGTAGATAAATTAAATGGATTAAACAATGAGGAAAATCATAATATGATGAAATAACAATGCTGAATCTATTTCAGCTCAGAAAAAGTCCATTCACCATCCATGTTAATAATTCATTGCACTCATGAAGTTCCTTTTCCCATTCACACATTGCTATACTCAGTGCATCAGGTTCAAGTTCAGTGGACTCCTGTCATCTATGGCCATGGGGGCAGCACTACCAAGGGTCCCATGCAGACATGGATAGTGACTGTGAGACAAAGGAGATGGTTCTTCTGAAGTTAACTGTTGACAAACCAGGGGCCCTCAGCCCTCCCTCTTCAGCTCCCTGGGTACAGCTATGTCACATGCACACAAACAGATCCTGGTGTTGAACCTAAGGCTGAACCTCCAAGGATGAGCAGTTTATATGAACTTAGATTCACCAGCCCCAGTAATAGGAGTTTATTTGAACGACTTACTCATCAGGTGTAATCAATGGATAAAAGTGATGCCCTTCACATGAATAATGGCCATATTTGCATCTGCTATTTTGTGTTAGTGATTTGCATCAAGATTTTTCATTATTAAATCATGTACTTTAAATATACTTAATCCCCAATCAATGCCTACATGTTCATCTAAACTGATCTACTCATGACTAAGATACTTCTCTGTCCACAATGTTGAACCTGGTTTTGCCATAGATGGTAGCAAATAAAAACAAAAATGAGGCAGTGAAGCTGCTGCACATTCAACACCAAACTCCCCTGAAGGAACACGACTCACCAGCACTGCCTCCCTCTGTGTAGGTTTCATGTTTCTGCCTCTCAATGAATGATCCACAGATGCTCCGACTTCTCCCACACTGAGTCCAAATACTCTAGGGTCACACTTTGTTCTGAGTGCATATTCTGTTGGCTTTGAAGGGGGCATAAAATCTGATGGGCTTCCTTTTTCTTGAACACAAACTTCTTGCACTTTTCTACTTCTGGTGGTGAGAGATAGATTCACTGGGTGTGCTCATTACTGATAAGCCATCAGTAATGATGGCATCTCTTTTCTATATTTACATTTATTTTCTTATGTGACAATTTGTGATTTTTTTTTCTACCAGGTCTACCCACTGTCAGGGTAACATGGTCTAGAGTCCCTCCACAGTGGTTATTAATATCCAAAATGTCACAGCAGTTTTTCCCAGTGGACCTAACTTTTCCTTTCCTGGGTATTCTCTTGCTTGAGTAGCCCATCTAAACACACATAAACATATGCACACCTATTATACTTGCTTCTTGACAAAGAGCAATGTATACTAGTTTTCATGCAGGTTCATATTCACCCTATGGCCAGGACTAACCTGTGTACATCTGTTCAAACCAAGGGGATGGAGGCCACCTGATGAATGTGGGAATCCCTGCTTCTGGATGGCAGGGTGTGTCTCTTCCCTTCTGCTGGCTCATAATAGGTCAGCCGACATTGTCAGGTTCTAACCGAAGGGCTCATGATTTTTCTTGTTGATATGCTGCCTCTGATTTCTGGTGACTTTTCAATAATCTACATCCAGGCAGGTAGAGTTTATTACTTAATTTATCCAGCAAATATTATTGAATACCCAGGTTGCATTACTTTGCACCTGAGGCTGTTTTCTCACAAAGAAGTGAGACAAAGTGCCTTTTGGATTTAAAACAAATGGATCTAAATCACTAAATACAGTGGAGAGGACACTGAGGTCATGGTGGGTAACTTGTCCTAGATGTGCATGCCAGGGCTGGAGCAGGTGTTCCTCATGTAACCAGAGGTGAGGCCTCACAGAGGACATTCCTGTCCACAAGGTGGGTAATTATATCAATATTAGTGCTGAGAATATCTAATAGACCTGGCATCCATTTATGGAGTTCACACATTGATTTGCCACTCAATCTCAAATCTAATCTTCACACAGACACACAAAAAAATGAGTCCATGTCTGCCATGGCCCAGCATAAAGAGGACAGAGCTGCGCTGTTCTTTGCACCATACTTCCAAACATGACCTCAGCCAGAGCCCTGTCAGTGACTCCAGATCTCAGCAGAGGCTGAGGTCTCTGGGGAAGGCAGATGTGCATCTCTTTGCTCCAGAAAGAGATGAGACTGCTGGGTTTTCTGTACCTAGTGACAGTCTCACAGGATGAGTGTCTCAGATGTCAGACATGGGTTTATGGGATGGAGGTGACTGCACCTGCATGTGACTGACAGGGACTGATGCTCCTTGTCCCCAGTGTCCTGTCCCAGGTGCAGCTGCAGGAGTCAGGCCCAGGGCTGGTGAATCCCTCTTTCACCTGCACTGTCTCTGGATTTTCTTTAACAAGATATTCTGTGCACTGGATTCACCAGGCTCCAGGGAAGGGTCTGCAGTGGGTTGGTGCTATAAATAGTGGTGGGAGCACATACTCTAAGCCAAAGTTGATATCTCAACTCAGCATCACTAGGGACACTTCCAGGACCCAAGTTTATTTAACACTGGACAGACTGAGAACCGAGGACACAGCTACGTATCACTGTGTGAGACACACAGTGAGGGGAAGTCAGGGTGAGCCCAGACTCAAACCTCCCCATGGGAGGCTGAAGGACTGGGCTGCAGGGGTCACTCAGGACACCAGGGGGCATACAGGTGTCACCAATCATAGAGGGAAAAAAACAGGATCAGATATGTACTTTGGCAGTTAAAACTGCACTTTTCTGGCAGCAGAATTTCCCTCTCAAAACTCTCACCTCCAACACTTCCCTCCTCATCCCTCTTCTCTGTGAGTCTGTTTCCTCTGATTCTCACTGCAGACAATAAGTAAGGAGGTGACACTGTCCATTTGTAGATGACAAATCAGCATGACTGTGGATCTCTCCTTCACCAAGTCCCTCTGTGTCCTGTCATTCTTTCTTGGCAAAGTGAATCACACTTTCACATAAGATTAAATGTATCCTGAGTCCTTCACATACCTCTAGGAGTGTTTTTTCTAGAGTAACAAATTCTATGTTCACACAAATATGTATGCAAATATGTAAGCCTCTTTATTTGAATTAGCATCTATAAACAACCTAGATGCCCTTCTAATTTTAAAATAAGCAAACTCAAGAATGTCTATAAATGTAATTCTACTCAGCAGTGACAATAATGATCAGCTGATGCAGACATCAATGCATGTGACTCTCAATGACCACTCAGTATGAGGGTGCTTAGGCTCAGAGACAACAAAGAGGTATGTACTGGCATTCACAGGGCCACCTCAAATGACAGTGATTGGCTGGGCTTTCTGTGACTTTGTCACTGTTACCAAGTGGGAAGCTATACTTTGTGTACTATCTCTTCCCTCATTCTCATCAGGACCTGATAAATTGACCACTACACACAGGGAAACAAACACCCCCTGCGCCTGTGAATGTGCAATATCAACCACCAATCCAGTTGTTGTCCTGAAAGCAGCTGTATCCTCCAAGTGTCTCTGTCTTTGGCTCTTCCACAGGCACAGGACTCCAGGGCTGCTGACACTCCTCTGATTCCCATTTCCTACAATGGCCTCTCACCACACTCAGGTCTCCAGCTTCTCCCCAGGATGCTGGAAATGTCATTATCTTTATGGGAATAGATCTGGGACTCTACCAGAGGGATGATTTCAAGCCCTTTTCCTGAGAACACTCTGATGCAGGTCATTCACCTACCAATAGGATCAAAGATGGCTGTGCTCCATACTTAGTGAGAAGCTGAGTGCTCATATTTGTTTACATGGCAGCTAGTAACCCCAAGACTTTCCCTACCTGGTGGGCGAACCCAGCCAACAAGTCAATGTAATGGAGTCATGGACCAAGTGCCCCAATGGTGCTGTACCAAGAACAAAGCCTTCATCCAAGGGATGGGGTGAATTGGACAGAGTGAGCCCTGTCATTTGGTGGCAGCTGCCTGAAGCTCAACCTCAGCATCCAGAAACTTGGCACTGCATGAAGAGCACTGAAGTCTTCTCCTCTGGAAAGGGAACCTGTGACTAGAAGCTGGCAGCATGGAGACTGTGCTCTTGAACATGCCTGTCATGAAAGCATTTGCTGCACTAGGATGGGGAACAGAGGGAGTGCCCTTCTGTTTATGTTGTCTAGCTGTCCCCACTGTTGGTATATTTTCTGGAAATAATTCTTCTTCATTGCCCATGTTCCAGTAGGACAGTCTCCAGTCATGGTAGGGCCTTTATAAACAGTTTCTTCATTCTTACTCTGAAAGAAGCCCTTGTAGCTCTTCAGGGTCTCACACTGGAAATGAAGTCCTGTCTGTCATTTTTTGTGTTGTGATGAGAACTCCACATGATATTTACCTTTGTCACTAATCAAATGCACAAGCTGCTTGTTAACCTCAGGAGCAGCAATAAACATCCAACCTCTGGAACCTAATCACCCTGCATCACAGATGCTTCTTCCCTGGAAAGGCAGCTCCCAGTGCTCTTCCCACCAGCTCTGGGCGACCACCAGGCTGCCTTCTGGTGAAGTTTCTGGACTGTCTGCAAATCCCAATGTAAGCGGGACCCTTTGGTGTTTGCTCAGTTGTGCTTGCTTCGCTTCCCTCAGCATGTTGTCCACAAGGTCGGGCCATGTAGTTTCTTAAAGTAGAATTTCCTTTTAATTATTTTAATGATCCTGGAAAAATAAAAGAACAATGTGAGAAGCACCCAGTGTTCATCTGAGATCACAAAGAAAACTCATTGGGAAGCATGGATCCGGCAGAAGCCCTCGTACTGCTGTGACTGGAAGTGAAGGCAAGGGGTGTTCGTGAGACAGGGAAGGATGCAGGTACATGACTAGAGGGGATAGACTTCTATTACTGAAGACAAGCTAAGCTAGTCTTTAGCTGCACAAGGTGATGCAAATTCAGATTTACTGAAATTTTCATTCCTGTAGTCAAGATGCCACTTCCCTTTTAGCTTTGCAAACTGTTGTGTGCAATGAAATGTTGAGAACCCAGTGCTGAGTCCACACCCTGTACATGTTGGAGAAGGCATTTGTTCCAGGTGGTTTGTCTGGAATGGCTGCTACCACACTCCATTAACATGGACCCTCTCCTCTCACCCTCTCAGGGTGATAACTCTTCACACATGATGTGTCCACCACAAATCCATGAGTGTACAACACAGTGTGACTCATTACAAGCTCGAGCTCTGCAGCAGACCCTCAGCCCTGATTATTCCACCCAATGGAAATTTCCAGTGTGAACACCTGCTTCTCAAGTTCCTCCCAGAGCACTGCAAGCACTATCCTGCTATCTGTTTCCATGAGCTTTGCTGACTCAGAGACCTTCACCTCTTTGTTGTCACACAGTGCTGGTCCTTCCTGATGGCTTAGTGCCCACGTCAATGGCATGCACTCACTGAAATGATAGAGATTCACTTGATTTATACAATCACTGTGAAGAATTCCTTACAAAGGTTGTTTACATGATGCAGTTCCCAAGTGGGATGGTGTATGAGGACAGCATCTACATAGATGATAAAAACGCAGTGCCTGAACTGACTTGGTGGTGCACATACTTGAAACATGCTCAAGAATACAGTACAGGTCCAAGGCCCTGTGAAAATGAGGACTTTCTCAGTACTTTCCTAGGTAAGCACTACTTGTGACATTCTCCAAATGGTGAAACCCAAGACTGTTGCTTGTGTTTATGCCTGGAACTCAGTGAGAATCCAGCACCTACTGGGCTGCTGGATTTGGAGGACATGGAGCCCACATGGGAAACATCACACAGCTCCTCCACAACTGACACGGGAGAAAACCAGCTTGGAAAGGTGGCCTGAGTAACGATCAGCAGTGCCTGAGTCTTCACCTGCGATGACTTGATCAGTGCAGGAGTGTCGACAAAGGTCGAACCAGAAACCCAATACAGGAGGAGATGGTGGTCCCTGCAGCCCCTGACAGGTGCAGCTGTGGGTCACTGAGCAGGGAATCTGTCTCCACATGGGATGCTGGGTTCTGAGGTGCACAAGGCAAGTGGTCAGAAAGGAGAATAATCAGCAAAATTGGACACCACAATGTATGAAAAGCTATTGTTTGCCTCACAGAGTTGATCTCACTCACCTAGGGAATCACACCAGGACCTAGAATCCATGAGTGGGCATTTGTGTGTGCTAGGAACAGGGTAAGAGGAAAACGTGGAGTCCATTATCTTGAAAACCATCAAAGTGTTTGTGCATTTGCATGTATGTGTCAGTCATTGAGCGGTAGAGGTGCAGTATGATTTGGGCCACATGTAGGGTTATTAAGATGGGCCCTTGAAGCAGAGGAACCAGAACACATAAGAGGCCCCCAAAGTCCCTGAAAGCTTCTGGACTCAGTGATACCTGCTCTCTCAGTGCATCTGGAAGCTCCTGGGGAGAGGCACCATGGTGGCTTCATAGAGCCCTAGTTTAGTGCTTCCTGCAGAGGCATGGGTGTTTAATGAGGCCAGTTCTCTGTTCTGAGGGATATGAAAGCACATGGTGTCCCTGGGGAGCATCCTGAAGTCAGGGTGAAGCTTTAATTCTGGACTGAAGATGCTCTGAAGCCTTGCCTTATGAGGCCAGAAAGGACCCTCCACTGCAGGCAGTGGCCTGGGAAGCAGGGGAAATACAGAACCCACACCTAACGAGAAGACCCGAGCTTTCTTATCAGGTTTCCAATGTGGAGCAGATGGAGAAGTGGTGGGAATGGGCCATCAATTGGTAGCAGTATAACATATAATAAAATAGTGTCTGACTACCAATTCCACTTATCAAAAATAAAAAAAAAATGAAAAAAAAATGAAGTGTCATTGTTTGTGGACAAACACCATTTCTACATAAAATGAGAAGAACAATTACAATGATGATCATATTTATGATTATGAGGATGCTAATGTGATGATGATGATGATGATGATGATGATGATGATGATGGTGATGGTGGTAATGGTGATGATGGGCTGAGACAGGACACTTGAAACAATGACTCCTCATTCAGAGACACCATCAGCCTGGTGCCTCCAGTCACGGGTGTCCTCCCTTCCCTGTAGTGTTCAGAGATTTGTCAAATGGAGCCCCAGTGAAATTTGCAGCTTCAGTGAGTCTGGGTTTCAACAGATGAGTAACCACCTTCAATGTGTCCAACAAATAATGTCTTTACCTGTGACCTTGTTACCAGATATAACAGACACGGTGAAAATGTGAATGTTGGTCCCAAGGAATCCCCTTCCCATCCATTTGCAATAACCTTTTCTAATTTCACTTGGGTTCCACCTACAGAATCTTAACCATTTCTGTTACTATCAGCACCTGCCCATAAGCACTTGTTTGCATTCCGAGTTGATACAAGTGGTCTCTATCATGCCCTGCACTTCTTTAAACCCATATTTTCAGTAACACCTATTTCTCTGCTCATGAAAATCAGACATTTTTCTGTCACATGACTAAAAGAAACCCAGAACCCTTCCCTAACCCAGTTCCGAAGCAATTTCACAGTCATCAGTATTTTTCTAGCAGCTCTCCACTCCTGATACCAGAGCCTGTTCTAATCCCTATGACTGCTGTAAACAATGAACATGGACAATAAAGGTTGGCTTTTTGTTGCAGATACTTTGTGTAAAAGTACACAATAAAGCACCCATCAACTGAAACAGTGATACTGTTTTCATTTATTAAAGTTAAAAGTATATGCCCCATCAAACCACCAACATTCCATTGAGAGAATTAAAAGACAAGCAAAGACATATCATATATATTTAAAATGATGCATCTAAAGGAAGGCAATTTACATTATACATTAATAACATTATATGTCATGTGGAAGAGTCCGGCAGCCCCTGATCTTGATGACGATCCCCAGAGACGGGGCTGGTGGAGGCTGGGAGTGAGAGTTCCCTATCAGTGTAGAAGTTCCCTTTCTGTGAGCAAATCTAAGCTGGGAATTCTAATTTCCCTCCCTCTGAATCCCAGGCTCACAGACAGCACTAGATTGGAAACAAAAGTCAGTTATACTGCTGCCATAATAATTTCAACATGTGAAGAATTCTGAGTTGTATACATACATAATCACTGAGTTTGTGAGGAAGTCTCTCAGATAAAACTGACACCATAAATTAAGAATATAAAATACAAAAAATAACTGCCCTTTATTGTGATCTTTAGATACAGATTATATATATATATATATATATATATATATATATATATATACCATTATATATAAATATATATAAATATATATATAAATATATATATAAATATGTGTGTGTGTGTGTGTGTGTATATATATATATTACATAATTTGAAATTTATATAATTTGAAAATATGTAATTTTGGTAGTTGTAGATTAATAGAAAGTTAGGGTTCAGACACCAACCTAACAAATTCAAATTTCATTTAAATCTATGTGAAGAGTCTTGAGAATTTTAAATGTAACTGACTCATCTAGTCCATGACTTATTCTTATGATACAAAAAAAAAAATAGGCCATCAATTAGCTTGCCTTTAATAAGTCTCACATATTAGGTGAATGTCCATCCTTGATGGGCATGATGGGGAAGTTCAGGAAAGGAGATTATCCCACACAGGTCCCAGAAAATCCACAAGAGTCTGACTTCAGTGTATGAGGTCTATTATGTCTATTTTCCAATATAGTTTAATATATTTGTTATAAATTAATATATATTTATAATATGTATATATGCATTTATTATATACAGTTATTATATATGTTTTATCATATACACACACACACAGATTTCCTCCATCACTAACCTTACCCCTTCATGAGCTCTCAGTCCCTTTCTCAGGACGCTGGCCTCCAGATCCCCTTCCAGTGAGATCTCAGGTCAACTCAGGATTGGCAGGTTCTGATCTCACTCTCTATGACAAGGAGCAGGTTGCAACATCCTCACAAATCTCAGAACACCTGCTGGCCCAGTGTCAGTGCCTGTGTCTCTGGAGAAGGTGAATCCAGTGTCTCAGCATTCCATGTGATCTTGGAAGCTGGAAGGACTCCTGAGGGTCTCACCTGTGGGAAGGGGATGCTCTTCCCTGGGGGAAGTGAGGTGAAAGGAAGGACACAGTGTGTCTGAGACATGTCTCACTCTGTGCATTGGATGAACTCTGGGTGGCAGGTCCTAGACAGTGTGGCCCATTCCCTGGAATTGGACAGAGACAGAAGCTGCACCTGCACTGCCTCCTGCAGGACCAGGGGACTCAATCAGGTCAAGGAAAAGACTGTTCCTTACGTTGCAATTATTTTACACCAAAATTTACATATTATTTTATATGAATTATGATTATCCAATCTGGCAACCACCAGACTACCTAATGTGTTTCTTTGTACTTCTGAAGATACTTGTGTATAATATTAATCCATTTTATTAATGAACTGAATGACCCATGAGATTAAAATAGTGTGAACCACTCATCTACTTCAGTTTCTATATTAGACATAGGAAGAATCTAAATATTCATGTTTCCTCCTGCTTTAGAACAGCACCATCAAGGACAAGACAAGAAATGTGTTCAAGACCCAGAAGAACTTGGGGCAGTGACCTCAGTCCCTCCCCACTTGTAAGATCAGAGGACCCCACATGCAAATTTCTCTCCCAGCTCCAGGGTAAATCCTACCTTGCCCTGTGGAGCTCACACAGGAGAGGTCTCCGGGGAAGGAAGAGCTAGTGTTCTAAAAGAAGATAAGAGTGCTGGGTTCCCTGTGCCTGGTGATAGTAACCCAGGTGAGTGTCTCCGTTGTCAGACATGGGTCTGTGGGCTGGTGTTGACTAGATATGACTGACAGGAACTGATGTTCCTTGTCCCCAGGTGTCCTGTCCCAGGTGAAGCTGCAGGAGTCGGGCCCAGGACTGGTGAAGTCCTCGCAGACCCTCTCCCTCACCTGTACTTTCTCCAGTTACTTTATCACCAATGGTAGCTGCTGGAATTGGATCCACCAGTCCCCAGAGAAGAGGCTGGAATGAATCGGATGCATATGCAATGATGGAAACATTTACTACCGCCTGGCCCTCAAGAGCTGCACCTCCATCACCAGAGACAGATCCAAACACCAGTTCTCCCTGCAGCTGAGCTCCATGATTATTGAGGATTCAGCTGTGTATTACTGTGCAAGAGACACAGTGAAGGCAAGTCAGCATGAGCCCAAACACCACCTCCTGTCAGGAGACAGGGTTGCTGGTTGCATGCTGTGCTCAGGACTCCAGGGAGCATTCAATACAATAGCAGGGACAGTGGAAAACTACACTGGCACTTCTCCACACACTCTGACAACCTAGGACCACCTTTTCTTTCTATGTTGTTCCCACATCATCACCTGCTTCTGCCCCTGGGGAGAAACACATCTAGTGTCCTGCATGGTACTGCCATCGGGGCTCCTTGCTACAAGCTCTGATAACGAGCATGTGTGGCTGTAAGTCAGAGAGGCCCCACTACAGGTCAGGTCAGCATTTCCTACACGAACTGGAAAAGGGTAACCTGGCTCTGACCCTCTCCAGGACAACCAGGAGCTTCCACCGTGTCATCTAAAAGTTGCAGGGGCTGTAACCAAATGAATCCACAAAGGCAGGAACTCTCCCATCTTTGTGTCACTCATGTTTGTTTTTGTTCTGTCATCAAAGTTTTCCACTCACTTTGTTTGGCTCAGTGTGTGGATCTCGCTTGTGTGCGAGGAGCAGGGAGAAGAGAGACCTAGTGCCGTTACCATGAAAATTACCAGTGTGTATGTGTTTTTGTGTGATTTATTGAGCATTAGGAGTGCATGTGACAATAAGATCACATGTAGTGATACTCAGATTAGACCTGGAAACAAGAACCTGAGGACCTCAGAGTCCCCCAAAACCTGTGAGAGCTTCTTGAGTCAGAGATGTTGTCTGAGGCAGCGCATCTGGCAATTCCATCAATGGTGTTCCCTGTTGGCTGCACAGTGCCCTGTGTTGGGGCTCTCTGCAGTCACTGGGGTTCTGTAAGTGCTGTTCTCTTAATCCTGGGATGTCTAATCACAAAAAGTCCCTGAGGGAGCGTACTGAAGTCAAGGATTAGCCTTTAATACTGCACTAGAGCCACTGAGAGGTCCATTCACTGTGAGTCAATTCAGCACCTTCTCCTGCAGAACTTGGACTGGGCAGCAGGGGATGCACAGGACCCATGACCTCAGGCTGCTGCTTCAGGTGCAGCTGGTGAGAGAACTAGGGAGGGATTTCTTCTTTTCATAAAAACATCTCAAATAAGAATTGGGCAGAAGATGACTGTAAACACCCTATTCCATAACAGCATTTACTAAACATGGTAAGACAAAAGAACCACAATCAGTGAGGGTATTTCTAGGGCTTCTTTATATCTGAATGTTAAGGAGCTCCAGACAGGGATGTTTTCTACAATTTATTCAGTGCTGCACTTTGAAAACACTTTGATCCAAAGAATAACACCTATAGGTAGTAAAGACAAGAACTGAGCCAGGTGATCACTGTGCCTCTCAAAGGTGGTTTTCAATGAGGAACAAGTTCTGTAGGGGCTTGTTCTTCAGTGGGAGGAGCTATGTCTGCATAGGTACCACAGGTACCAGACCACAGGTATCTGGCAGAGGGCTCATACCAGATAACACTGATTAGGACTTGGACCCTGAGTCTCCAATGATCACGGTCTCTCTGTCCTCTACCCTCTCCCAGGTAGATGCAAATAATCAGCTATAAGATTCTCTGACCCATGAGTATGCAAATAAGAAAAGGTAGGCTATGTTAAATACGGGTCTGTTTGTGTCCTGACAGCATCTCCCAACAGCCACATCCTCCCCTTTGGAAACCCTGATTACACAGTCCCTAACCATGGACTTGGGCTGGAGAGCCCTCCTCCTGGTGACAGTGGCTACAGATAAGAAGCTCCCCAGGGCATGGGTTGAAGGGACCAGGGACAGTCAGAGCACATTTCCACCTATGACTGCCTTCTCTCCACAGAATTCTCTCCGGTGCAGCTGGTGTAGTCTGGGGATGAGGTGAGGGAAGTGGGGTCTCAGTGAAGATCTCCTGCAAGGGTTCTGGATACACCTTCTCCATCTATGCTATACTTTGGGTGTGACTTGCCAAGGAGCGGTCCTGCAATATGAGTTGGATCAACACAAACACTGGGGAAACCAATATGCTCAGGGTTTCTCAGAATGACATTTGTTCTCCATGGACACTTCTGTTAGCATTTCCTGCCTGAAGATTAATGGTCTGATGTCCAAGTATACAACCTCCCATTACTGTGCAAGAGTCTGTGTGAAGACACACATCGTGAGTGTGTCACAAACATTGCGAGCAGAACAGATGGGCTGTGCTGAGGAGATGGAGGGTGGTGAGCCCCCTGACTTTTTTACACACATTCCAGGATCTGAGTCAAGGACTGTTGTAGCCACAGGAACGTCAGAAATTCAAGGAAGGTTTCAAGGGACCAGATACACTGCAAGGAAGAGGCAAGAAATTGCTCTTAAAAGACCTATGCTATTTACTTTGACTGCGTAAGGGACACACTGGGATCTATCTTGTCCTATGAGTGATGAATATTCAGGAAGGTGTAATGAGAATATTTTGGGGTGTAAAGTTTGAGGATTTGGACCATAGTGGGCCCCCTGCAGTTCTAAGACATTCCCCATTTCTGAACAATGGAAGTGAGCTTGGTGGAAATCACATGAATGTCAAGGAGGGATATCTATGTCCTTGTCTCTGGACAACCATCACAGAGAGGCATTCTGGAAGCAAAATTGAGGGTTTGCCAAGTTCCAGCTTCCAGCACAATCTCTGACATCACAGTGTTCTATCAGTCCTCAATCAGGGTGAGATCCTAAGGAGCCTTCTTGCCTAAGAGAACAGTCTTGCAAGTGTCCTGGTTCATGTGTAGTACTGGTCATCATACAGCAGGGAGCAGTGTGGGTACACCCTTGACAATGGAATCCCCACATTCAACATATTCTATGTTCCTGTGAAAATGGAATCAATTATCAAACACCAGGTGATGCCATTTCTAGACATTTATTCCTATACAAGCTACAGGTCGGTGCATGAAATCCCTTTGCTGGACTGAGGTCCAGGTGGTGGAAGGACCACCCTTTTTCCAGCATCTCCAGGGCAGAGCTGTAGTCTGAAAATATTGGATCCTCCCCTTTATATGCTTAATTCCTCATCCCCCAAAAAGGTTCGTATTAAAAATGGGGTTTTGGATATGTTTACATAATGAGAGTGTCCCAGGAAAAGGTTTATTTTTTTTTCTCAGTAAGCTCAGAGAACTTGCTGATGCTTCCACAACATGACATCCTAAAAAGAATCCCTCCCAGGAAGGGAGCCTTCACCAGAAGGCAAAATAATGACATAACCAAAGGCAAGTCTGGTTGCTCCCAATTTCAAAAGCCAATGATCAAAAGTCAGGTCATGTTGTAATGACAGTGGTTTTATTCAGGTCCTGGCAAGCCAGAGGATGAGAGACTCTCTTCTGAAAGCCCATTAATATCTTGGAGCAGGCAGGTTTTTATTAGGAGGGAGAGAGACATTGGGGTCATGGGGACAGGCTGAGGACGTGCAGGTAGTGTACTTGCTGGTCCAGACACTTACCTTTACTGGCACAATTCTGGAATTGGTGGGTGGCAAAGACATTTTTCTCATTGGTCCACCTGTGTCACTTGAAACTGTGGTAAAGAGTTTGTTTGTTTGTTTGTTTGTTTGTTTGTTTTGTACAAGCAGGGTGGTGCTTGGTAGCACATGCAATATGCTTACCTAAAAACTTTCATTATGTGAGTTTGATTAAAGTTAGTACTATCTCACAGTAAGTCTAAGCATTATGGCATTTTTATGTCATGTTTCAACTTGTCATTTCTTCCTCCACATCTATGGGGCTATTGATGTCCTGTGAATCTTCTTCTGGGTGAATGGAAAACCTGAGCCTGTTGGAAAGGAAGATCTTGTGAGTTAAAATAATGTATATGATTTAAAGGTTCTGAGACCAGGACTGGTGCTGCCACATGCACATCAGACACTCAGGGAGCCGGATGCACTGCAAGGAAGTGTCTGGGAAGATGCTCCTTAGGGGACCCCTGTTGTTTACTGTGATTGTGCAGGGGACACATTGGGAGCCTCCTTGTCCTTGGAATGAGGAGTACTCATGGAGGTGTCATCTGGGAGTTGGTGTGTTAGGCTTTGGGATTTGATTGTAGTGTCTCCTAGAAAGTTCTAGGACATTATCCTATGCCTCAACAATGGAATGTGTTTGGGGAAATGTAAGTACTTTAAAGTCAAGAAGAAATGTATGATCTTGCTTCTGGCCAGGCATCACACAGATGACACTGTGGCAGAAAATTCAAGGATCGGCAGGCGTCTCAGGTTTCAGCACAGTCTGTGACATCTCAACGTTCCTTCACTCCTCCCTCAGGGTGAGATCCTAAGAAGACCCCTCACCTGAGACAACAGCTGTGTGAGTGCCCCTGTCCCTTGGCCACTACTAATGTCATCACATGGCAGGGAGCAGGGTGGGGGCACCCCTGACAATGAAATCCCCACATCCAACCTGCACTCTGTTCCTATGACAACTGAACCAACCACATCTGGCACTGCTATCTACACATATTCATTCTTGCAGAGTCTGGAGATCAGAGTGAATGTGTTAGCTCAAATGATGTTCATTTACCATCCCTAATCATGCATTTCCATGGATGGAGTCCCTTTTACCACATTACACATTGATACATTCAGTACATTGGGTTCAAGTTCAGTGTACACCCATCAGGTATGGTCATAGTGACAGTTTCCCATGGGTCACATGCAGACATGAATAGGAACAGAGAGAGAAAGAGAAGATGGTTCTTCTGAAATTAACTACAGAGGGACCAGGGGGCTGAATCTACTCCCTCTCCTACTCTCTGATTACAGCTACTTCACATGTGCATGTAAACACAGATCCTGAGAGTGAGCATCAGGCTGAATCAGCAATTATGAACAGTTTTAATATAAAGTTAGATCGGCCAGCTCCACTAATAGGAATTGTTTTGAGTGACTTATTCATCCTGTAATCAATTGATAAATAATCAATGTGTTCTCCCTATCAATTATGCTTTTATTTATATCAGTTATTTTATATTAATGTTTTGCATCAAGGTTTCTGTAATCCAATTCCTAAAATGCCAACATACTTACTACCCGATTTGGACCTACATCTTCAGAAAAGCAGATCTGGTCATGATTAAGTTTCTACTGTGTCCAAATATTTGAATCTGGTTAAACTACAGATTTTAGACAATAAAAAAAAAAATTAGGCAGTGACTCTGCTGCATATTTAGCACCAAACTCTTTTGTGAGAACATGACCCAGAAGCACAGTCTACTTCTCTGTAGAATTCACACTTCTGTCTCCCAATCATCCACACAGATGCTCCACCTCCTCCAACACTGGGTCCATGTATCTAGGGTCACACTCTGTTCTTAGTTCATACTATGATTGCTTTGTAGGGGAAACGGGGTCAACTGGAACTTCCTGTGACCTGAACATCAACCTCCTGCTCTTTTAATTCTTCTTCTGCTTGTGAGTATTGAATCCTCTTGGTGAGTTCACTATTGGTGACTTTCAGAGGCATCCTTCGTTTTAATTTCCTCTGTTTTATGAGAATTTACTCTCTTAGGTCATGCAGCATCTCAACCCTTTGACATGTGACACTCTGAGACCATGTAGTTCATCTCAAGGTCCAGCACCATAGCTTCATATATAGCAGGAGGACATGCAAATAGGGCCTCTCTGCTCATGAAAAGCAGCCCAGCCCCGACCCTGCAGCTCTGGGACAGGAGACCAGCCCAGGATTTCCAGGTGTTCCCTGCTTCTGTTCAGGACAGAATACACACCACTCACCATGGAGTTTGGACTCAGTTGGGTTTCCCTTGTTGCAATTTAAGAGGTAATTTATGGAGAATGACAGACACTGACAATATGAATTAATATGATTGAGAGAAACAATGGCCATGTGACAGTTTCCTGACCTTACATCTCTGTGTTTGCAGGTGTCCAGTGTGAGGTGCAGCTGGTGGAGTCTGGGGGAGGTTTGGTGAAGCCTGGAGGGTCTCTGAGACTCTCCTGTGCAACCTCTGGATTCACCTTCAGTAGCTACTATATGCTCTGGGTCCGCCAGGCTCCAGGGAAGGGACTGGAGTGGGTCTCAGTAATTAGTAGTAGTGGTGGTACCATATACTACGCCACCTCTGTGAAGGGCCGATTCACCATCTCCAGAGACAATGGCAAGAACACACTTTACCTCCAAATGAACAACCTGAGAGCCGAGGACATGGATATGTATTACTGTACCAGTGACACAGTGAGGGGAAGTCATTGTGAGCCAAGACACAAACTTCCCTGTGGGAAAGAGAGCTTGGCTGTAGGGGGCACTCAGGGCACCAGGGGGCTCTCAGGGCACACTGAACACCGGGATCAGCTTGGGGACAGCTGCACATGCAGTTTAAGGGCTTGTTTCCCAACAAGTGTGTGGTTAACTGTCCACACAGCAGTTTCCCTCTAGGAACCTCCCTCCCTTCATGGTTCTGGTTTGACCTCTTTGGTATCTGAGTTACAGAGACTTGTTGTCACCAGAAGAAAACACTCTCACATCCTCCTAAGTCAGAGTGTCACATATATTTGGTTACCCCTATCCTAATGAATCGCCAAACCAACTGACCCCAATCACCTGAATCCAAGGAGAGGCTCAGCTAGACAGAAGGGGCCCATCTCCACACAGCTCAGAGACCAAGCCGACCAACAGCAAGACACATGAATGGTGGACACTGGGTATCAGAGTTGTAGGAACCCAGTGCCAGTGGACAAAAACTCCTGTGTGATGGTAATTGACTTAATTCCACATCCATGGCATCAATAGTAGTTGACATGTGGACATAGAGGGACTCCCACCATACTTTGGAGTGTATGTCCAGAGTGACGATATCATACACACAAAGGGACTGTGGAAATGTCTGCCCCTTCATTGAGGAGTCTGGTGAGAGCAGGACAGACTTTTCAGCAGGTCAGGAATAGCTGTATCACATCAAATAATGTGTGTCATTCAGGTTTTATTAGTCACACCTGAGCAAAGTGCTGCTCACGGGGTGGGGAGTTTTTTGATTTCTATCTCCCACCTGAATCAAACCAGGGAGATTCCCCACTTCCACATCAGATTTCCCGTGTGTGCACAGAAGGAGAGAGAGGGGTGAACCTCAACATGTCAGCATCAGAAATAAAACTTGAAAGCCTGGCTTCTTATTTCACTGAACACCCAGGAAACATGAGTGAGAACAGAGAGCCACCTGTATTTATGGATAGAAAAACAAATTTATTCCATAGAAAATAAGAATAATGGCTATATGTATGCAATAAGGGGGGGATAATAAATTAAATGAACATCATTGTTCAAAGTGTAGGGTGGGTCCTGTCCACTCTACAAGCTCATCAGCTTGTTCTGAAGGACTTGGGCCACTTCCTGCTTACAAAGAAGAGAAGTGTCCACATATTTATGAGTATCCTCAGTTTGGGGAGCTCTACTGAAGCAGCCTTCCAATTGGGTGGAAGCATTATTTGATTCATTTGTTGCTGCTGTGAGCTGGTGTTGGTGTCACTCTAAAACTCTGAGGTTATTAAAACCGGAAGCTCATGTGATGTTGTTAGGACATGTGGCCTTGGGATAAGTGATGGTCCTAGGTTTGGGCTGTCATGAATGGAACCAAGTCCTTTATATCAGAGGGCAGAAGAACCTCCCTTGCCCCATCTACTCTCTGTGATTACAGCAAGCAAACAGTTGTGTAGGAATCTGTTCTGTAACTGACACCAATCTGCTGGCAGCTGTTACTGCATTCCCTACATCCAGATTTTTTATAAATAAATTTATGCCATGAGCCAATGACCCAGTTCACAGTAGATTGTTACAGCACCAAAAATGTATCAGAAGTGGAGTGTGACATGACCACAAGGGCTGCCTCCCTGGAGATTTGCTGCAATACACATGCTGTTAAAAGTACAGCATCAGTGTCCTTCCATTGATGTTCAAGGACAGTTTTTCTCTGGTGTTTTTATAAGCAATATTCCCTGGTTGAAAGCCATGGGAGGCTGTTAAACAGATGGAGTGAGAAGACAGAATTAGAAGTCAGTGTAATACATGAACACTTTTAGTATTTACAATATCAGATGGAGGCAAGTCCATGTTTCACTGGAGGTAAAATCCATAAATGCATGTTTCTTCAAGTCACCAGGTCACAGGAACAAGGTTGATGTGTGCTTGGACGTGAGGACATGAATGCCACTTAGGTGCAGCATTGGCCAGGTGGGATGACAGTCCCAGGAAAAAGCTCTCCCAGGAAGGGAGCCTTCACCAGAAGGCAAAGGAATGACATAACCAAAGGCAAACCTTGTTGCCCCCAATTTCACAAGCCAATGATCAAAAGTCAGGTCATGTTGTAATGACAGTGGTTTTATTCAGGTCCTGGCAAGCCAGAGGATGAGAGACTCTCATCTGAAAGCCCATTAATATCTTGGAGCAGTCAGGTTTTTATTAGGAGGGAGAGTGACAGAAAGAACTTTGGGATCATGAGGGCAGGCTGAGGACGTGCAGGTAGTGTCTTTGCTGGTCCAGATACTTACCTTTACTGGCACAATTCTGGAATTGGTGGGTGACAAAGAAATTATTGTCATTGGTCCACCTGTGTCACTTAAAACTGTGGCTAAGAGGGTTTTTTTGCACAAGCAGGATGGGACTTAGTAGCACATGCAATATGCTTACAAAAAACTGTCAGTATGTGAGTTTGATTAAAGTTAGTACAATTTCATAGTAAGTCTAAGCAATATGGCGTTTTTATGTCATTTCAACTTTCTTATGTCATTTCTTCCTCCATATCTATGGGGCTATTGATGCCCTGTGAATCTTCTTCTGGGTGAATGGAAAACCTGAGCCTGTTGGGAAGGAAGATCTCATGAGTTAAAATAATGTGTATGATTTAAAAGTACCTGTCTAGCACATTCTCTTTTCCAAAAGGCAAGGGAAAAGTAAGCACTAAAGGTCTACAAAACAATAAAGACACAAGAAAGATATTGACAGCAACACAATTGCAGCACAGGATTTTAATACAGCACTGTCAAAAATGGAAAGCTTTAAAAAAAAACTATCGACAAAGATATTGCTACATTGAATAATGTCCTAGATCAAGTGAAATTAACTGACTACACACACACACACACACACACACACACACACACACACACACAGCCTTTATTCCAAAAAAGCAAAATACATATTATTTTTAAATGCACATGGACCATTTTCAAAAATAGACCACATGATAGGACACAAGACAAGCCTCAATAAACTGAAAAAAAAAAATCCTACCAAACATTTCTCTGATCACAAGGGACTGACACTAGAAACCAACTTCAAGAGCCGGGGGGGGAGGGCGGGAAACATTCAAACTCATGGATATTGAATAGAATGTTATTAAACAACGAATACAACGAATGGGTAAATAATGGGATTAGGGAAGAAATTTTAAAAAAAGTTTCTGGAAACAAAGGAAATGAACTGACAACAATCCAAAACTTATGGGACACAGTGAAGGCAGTACTGAAGGGGAAGCTCCTAGTGATACAGGCCAGCCTAGAAAAGATAGAAACATTTCAAATGAGCAACCTAACCCTATGCCTACAAGAACTCGAGGGAGAACAACAAAGAGAGAATAGAGCAAGTAGAAGGAAGGAAATAACAAAGATCAGGGCAGAATTACATAACATAGAGACCACAAGGATAATTCTAAAGATCAATAAATGCAGGAGCTGGTTCTTTGGAAAGAAAAACAAAATTGGCAAGCCTTTAAGCAGGATCATCAAGAAACAATGAGAACATCCAAATAAACACAATCAGAAATGAAAGAAGAAAGATTACAACTGATAACACAGAAATACAAAGAATTGTAAGAAATCACTACCATGAAATATATGCCAAGAAATTTGAAAAGCTAGGTGAAATGAACAAATTTTTAGAAAACTATAATCTTCCAAAAAATAATGAAGAAGAAGCAGAAAACCTGAATGGACCAATAACAGCTGATGAAACTAAAACAGTAATCAAAAACTTCCAAAACACAAAAGCCTTAACTAGACAGTTTCACATGAGAATTTTACAAACCACTTGAGAAAGAGCTAACCCCCATCCACCAGAGATTGTTTAAGAAAATTCAAGGAGATGGAAGACTTCCAAACTCTTTTATGAAGACAGCATTAACCTCATCCCAAACCAGATAAAGAAATAACAAAGAAAGCTTTAGGCCAATATTGCTGATGAAGATAGACCCTAAAATCCTCAACAAAATATTGGCAAACCACATCCAGCAATATATTAAAAAAAGATCATACACCATGATTGAGTGGAATTCCTCCTACAGATGCAAGGATGGTACAATATTTGCAAATTAATAACCATAATAAACCACATAAACAAAACAAAACACAAAAATTGCATGATCATATCAATAGATGTGGAAAAAAAAAACATTTGATATGGTATAGCATCCATTTATGATAAAAACACTTAGCAAAATTGGAATACAGGGATCATTCCTCAAGATGATAAAGTCCAAATATAAGAGACCTATGGCCAACATCATAATGGGCAAAAACTAAAATATTTCCCACTAAGATAAAAAACAAGACAAGGAGGCTTACTTTCACCACTCCTATTCAACATAGTACTGGAAGTCCTAGCCACAGCAATCAAACAAGAAAAATAAATAAAAGGCATCCAAATTGGAAAGGAGGAAGTAAAACTGTCATTGTTGGCAGATGACTTGATAGTGAACATAAAAAATCTTATAGACTCCACCAAACCCCCCCCCAAAAAACAAAACAAAAAAACAAAGCAAAACAAACAAAAAACCAACCAACCAAACAAACAAAAACTACTGGACCTAATAAATGTTTCTGGCAAAAGAGTGGGGTACAAAGTCAATTTCAGAAATCACGGGCATTTTTGTACACTGACAATGAAATATCAAAAACAGAAATCAGGAAAAAAATTATATTTGATATAGCAACAAGAAAAATAAAGTACCTAGGAATAAACCTAACCAAGGAGGTAAAAAGTCTGTACTTAGAAAACTACATAACACTGAAGAAAGAAATTAAGGAAGACACAAACAAATGGAAGCATGTACCATACTCATGGATTGAAAGAATTATCATCATCAAAATGCCCATACTATCAAAAGTGATTTATAGATTCAATGCAATCCCTATTAAAGTACTAATGGCATATTTAACAGATATACAACAAACATTTCAGAAATTTAAATGGAACCATAAATGACCTTGAATAGCGGCAGTGATTTTGAAAAAGAAAAACAAAGTAGGAGGGATCAAAGTACCTGATATCAAACTATATTACAAGGCCACTGTAATCAAAACAGTCTGGTACTTGCATAAAAACAGACACATAGACAAATGAAACATAACAGAGAGCCCAGAAAGAAACAAAGTCTCTGGCCAATTAATATTTGACAGAGGGGACAGAAGCATAAAATGGAGTAAAAATAACCTGTTCAACAAATGGTGTTGGGAGATCTGGACAGCTACATGCAAAAAAAATGAAACTCAATCACCAACTTACATCATACACAACATAAACTCAAGGTGGATAAAAGACTTAAATATAAGTTGTGACACCATAAAGTCCTAGAGAAAAACATTGACAGGGAAATTTCAGACACTCCATGCAGCAATGTTATCACTGATATATCGCCTAAAGCTAGGGACATAAAAGAAAGAATAAACAAATGGCACCTCATCAAATTTAAAACAAAACAAAACAAACAAACAAACAAACAAACAAAAAACCTTCTGCATGGCTAAAGAAAACAACATTAAAATGAAAAGAAAACCAACTCTTTGGGAAAATATATTTGCCAACGATACCTTGTACAAGAGTTTGATCTCCAAAATATATAAAGAACTCACATGACTCCACTCCTGGAAGAGAAAAATAAGTAAATAAATAAAAATTAAAAATGGGCAAAATTTTGAACAGACACTTCTCCAAGAAGGACATACAGAGGTCCCAGAGAAACATGAAAAGATGCTCAGCATTACTAACTCTCAGGGAGATGCAAATTAAAACCACAATAATATATCACTCCACACTGGTCAAAATGGCCATCATAAACAAATCAACGAAAAAGCATAGGAGAGGATGTGCAGAAAAGGGAACCCTAGTATATTGTCTGTGGGAATGCAGACTGGTGCCCCCAACTGTTGAAAATAGTATCTAATTTCCTCAGAACTAAAGATGGAACTTCCTTTTGACTCAGCAATTCCACTGCTGGGACTATATCCTAAGAACCCTGAAACACCAATCCAAAAGAATCTTTGCACCCCAATGTTCATAGCAGCACAATTTACAATACCCGAGTCCTGGAAGCAATCTAAGTGCCCATCAGTAAATGAGTGGATCAAAAAACAATGGTACATTTACACAATGGAATTCTACTGAGCAGATAGAAAGAAGGAGCTCCTACCCTCTGTGACAGCACAGATGGAACTGGAGAGCATTATACTAAGTGAAATAATCCAGGTGGTGGGGGGCAAATACCATATATCTCACCTTTAGCTGGAACATAGTCAACAAAAGAAAAAAAGCAAACAAAATATAACCAGAGACGTTGAAATTAAGATCAATCTAACAATAGCCAAAGGGAATGGTGAGGGGACTGTGGGGAGAAGGGTTTTCAGGAACTATTGTAAAGGACACATGGACAAAACCAAGGGGGAGGGTGGATGCAAGGGAGGGAGGTGGGTTTGGCTGGGGTTGTGGGGAGTGATGGGGAGAAAATGCAGACAACTGTGACTGAACAATAATAAAGTATTAAAAAGACAATAAAGAAAAGTGTTGTAAAGCAAAGTATATTTAACCTAAAATAAACCCCCCTCCTCTGTGGTCCTGAGTTTCTGTGATATCCATGAATATAGACTCACTTACCAATACCCGGTTGTTTCAAAGAGGGTGGTGTGATAGTCCAAAGTTTGTTGGCACCAGGTAGCTTGTTGCCTGATTTACGTGGTGCTCGTTTCCATCTGAACTGAGGTGTCAGTGTAAGAAAAACAAGACGATTTGATGGTGAGGGAACCTCCTTGCTCTGCTAGTATTCTAAAATATGTTGATTATTTAAGGCAACTGTAGCTACAGAGTCCAGAGATTTCTGAATATTAGGAAGTGAGATGTTCATTTCATTGGCTACAGTGATTTAAGTCTTGGAGATAATCTGAAGTACATGCCAATGTGCAGCTGCTCCCCAGCAGGGTAATATAGTAGTACACATAAGGAAATATTCATCATCTGGTATTTCTCCAGGGAGATTTCAGGCCATTGGTGTGCATGTTGATTGATCACTCAGTAGTCCCAATTTCCCAAAGCATATTAGTAACTTGCTTGTAAATCTCAGGAAGGAGCAGGTCTCCTCTCTGTCTCCCTGAATAGGTTAAAATCACCTGGAGATGGGGTACATGCTCCTGTGAGACCTGAGAGAAAGCTGTTTCCTTTTAAGAGAAACATTTTCTTGTGTTGACAATTTATAGAACAAGACCGGTTCCATCAGAAGAATGGGGTATTCGCACAATTATAGAAAGCAGTGTGATAACTCTCATTTCTGAGTTGGAATTTTAATGGCTTGAGGTATGCTTGTTGCTGCATTTGTCTCATTACCCCTTTAACCAATACTGAATTTTCATAGTAAGTTTTGTGTTTTATGCAGACTACATAAGTCCAAAGTGTATCTTAGGTTCTCGTGGGGAAATAATGATGGTTCAGGAAGTGTCTAGAGGAGACCCTGGGCCCTCACTTCCATTATCCTAGTCAATATTCCAGTTCACTATCTGCCTATGTGCCACTTTTGCTCATTTTTTTTTACATGTCTGCTGCCAGGTACCTGAGGTTTCTGTCTTTGTGACCATTGGTACATGGCCTTTCATTCTTTCTCTGATTTTATCTAACTGCCTGCTATCTTTCCCACTCAAGAATTTTACCTGATTCCTTTGAGGGAAAATGGTGCCAGATGACTTCTGCAGCTGCTGCCTTCTGAAGAGGGATGCCGTTGTCCTTCAGAGCCAAGAGAAAATTGCTCTCAGTAAGAGAGGAGATGAAGCCTGGGCACAGGTGAAGGTGCAGATGGTGCCTGGAAATGGTGCTCCCTGTGTAGGAGTCGCGGTTTAATATGGAGGAGTCAAATTGTGTGACTAATCTCAATATTATTGAAGAAGCCAGAAAACATAGTGTCTAGTTCTGTTTAAAGTTATAAAAATTGAAGGCAATTCAGGGATCTAGAGTTCAATGTTCATAATTGCGTGTTACAGAGTCTACTGCAACATGAATTCTCTATATAGAATCACATTCATTTGTTCAAAAAGTCAGTAAAGGCTAATTCATTTAAAGCATGAAGTTTGAATTCTGCCTCATTATTTCCATAAACATAACTGGAATGACAATTGATCATGTAGGCTCTCTTAAATGTGCTTTGCTGGGCTCATATAAGAAATTGCCAGGATGAGATTTAATTCACCCATGAAGCAGTGAAGTCAAGCCACATGGTTGCTATTAGGTTTTATCTGCAATGCTTGTAACTTTGAGTGAGTCCCTTAACTTTCTGAGGTCTTCCGAAATGTCCAGAGCTCTACCCTGCCATCTCCCAGAAAAGCAACCCCACTCCATGCCTGGATAGACTGCCATCAACCTTCTGAATAAGCAAGGCACCAGGCCCTTTCTCCAAGTTGTTTTTATTAGCTTCAAAGTCATTCCACAGTCCTTAAAGATTTTGCTGACATCCAGAGTATAGGCATGTATCTCTTGGACATGACATTCCAGTCAAAGTCTTAGCTGATAAGATCATAACTGAGAAATGGCTTTATCTGTCCTGCTATGAATAAAGTAGGTTCATGCTTGATTTATTCAAACTAATATATTGTAATGGAAATAATAATACTCATTCATTAAGTCTTTCCAAATTCCAGAGGGATCAAGCAGAGGGAATATATGAATGCCTCAATATTTATTATTAAATTATAATTTACCAAACTGCTTTAAGAAAATTGCTTGTTTTTTTTACACCTCAAAAAACAACACAATTGAAAATTAGCACTATGTTCAGCAAGAGTTACAAAACTACAATTGTCTTCAGTTAATGCTGCCACAACATCAATTTTGTTTGAGCTTTGAGTATTGACCAGCATTTCTATAAATCCAGTTATTGCATAGGGTTCTGTTATCTTTTGCTGCTCAAATATATGATCTGAAAATGTATTCTCAGAAATATGGAATATACAAGAAGTCATAGTCCCTTCCATGCGTGGCTCTGAAGATGTAACATATTTGGGAATGCATCAGGATTAAACCATGTCTAAGGGAGGCAGTTTCCTATAACCTGGAAAATAAGCCTGATAAGCAGTGTTCTCATAGCCCTAAGGCTGGGTCTGATAAATGGTTTCCATAGCCTTGAGTGGGCTTGCATGCAGAGAATGGAGCTCTGTTGTACAATCTGTTGGCTCCCAGTCACCTTTGTCTACATTTGAGTGTATAAGGGAGTTGGTACTTCCCACCAGGCACTCAGAGAGAGGGCAGGAGACACACAGGTGACATGCATGGACAAGCAGGGAGACACACAGCTAGCAGCATGCCTGGATTGCCAACCTTTGAATAAAGACATCTGAAACATCTGAACATCTTCATGAATGTTCTTCCATCTGTCTGAATCCCATTAACCTATCTGGCATTGAATGTTTGCAACACAGCATGTTTTAGATGGATGTGTGGGGATAGGGAGACAGGGTGAGTCATGTCCTGAGAGGGTGAAGAACATTTCAAGGACACAGAAGCCTCTTCAAGGGAGATGCAATATGTGTTATGTTACATTAAGTCCCAGCACTGTTTGACTCCAGGTGTCACAAGGATGGCAGTGGAGATGCACAATTTCCAAGAAGTTCATCACACACAGGTCCATGCTGCACAATGTGGACCTTCCCTTCTCAGGAAACATTTTGTCTCCAAGAATTCCCACTATTTGCTGTCCCTGAGTCAAGTATCCAACACTTCCTTCTGTTCTCACCTGATATAGGAGTGAGAAGAATGGCAAGACCTTCAATTGTCTCCTCTTATCTAAACTCACAGTCTCTAAAGCTCTTTGAAAACTCGGACACAGATGCCCAAGTGTCACCTGGAATGCTTCTCTGGGCAGCATTGCATGGACAGTTGAGGGACAGGAGGGCATGTCCAGTCTGAGGAACCCCAGTGCTAGGTCAGGTGACACATCACTGGGCTGGTCAAGACCATGGTAGGAGGCTCAGTATACTCCCTCACATTGGTGCAGGTTACAGGAGTATGTTACAGAGCCCACCTTACCCCTATGGCTACAGTGTGCTGCTTACTGAATGAGTTGTTCTCACTGATTCTCTTCCTAGGAAACCACCTTGCTGTCCTTCATGCTGGTTACTGTTGGTCAGTGCCCAGGGCTCCTCACAAGTGTCCCCCAGCACCTGAAGGGCATTCATGACATCCCCAACACAGACCTCATCTTGGTTCTATATGGCTGCACAAACTCCTCACTCTCTTCTCTCTTGTCAACACAGGAGCAATCTCCTGAGAACATTGTCACCTACAGAAATTTCTTGTCTGGTTCATGGGTGTCCTCAGTCTGTCAGATGTGCTCCATTTCTCTGTATGCACTTTTAAATAATGGAGATAGCGATGGGCATGTTTTGTGTATGGAGGCTGAGTGAGACTTGGAGACTCAAACCTGGTTTGAAGCACTTACCAGGCAGTTAAATCCCATCATCATTTCCACTCATTTTTTAAAGATTTCATTTACTTATTTTTAGAGAGGGAAGGGAGGGAGGGGAGAGAGAGAGAGAGAGAGAGAGAGAGAGAGAGAGAGAGAGAGAGAGAGAGAGAGAGAGAGAGAGAGAGAGAGACTAATGTGCGGCTGCTGGGGGCCATGGTCTGCAACCTAGGCATGCACCCTGGCTGGGAATCGAACCTGAGACACTGTGGTTCACAGCCCGTGCTCTATCCACTGAGCTACACCAGCCAGGGCTCCACTCAGTTTTTTGACTTAATGAAAGGTGTTACTAGTCTGCACTTTGTTTTCATTCCATCTGTTACCTTGACCCATCGTGAGCTCCCAGTCCTCTTTTGAGGCCATCAGCCTCCAGATACTCACTCAGGGACTCAGGTGAATGGGAGAAGTAAGGTCCCAAACTGACAACCTATGACTAGGAGTCTGATCAGATAATTCACACACATCTCAGAACCCCTGTTGGCAGAGTCAGTACTTGTGTCTCTGGGAGAAGGTGACCCCTGGGTCTCAGAGCCTTATTTGGTCTAGGAACACTGGACACCTCCTGAGTGGCTCACCTGAGGGAAAGGGCTGCACTCAGCTGCAGGGCCAGGGCTAGACTCTGGGCAGCAGGCCCTTACCAGAGTGTCCTGGTCCCTGCAGTTGGACTGAGACACATAGGCTGCCCCTGCACCACCACCTGCAGGCCCTAGACACCTCAGCTTGGTGAAATGAAAGGTTCATCTTCACTTTGTAATAATTACCACATCAAATATTATTTTACATTAACATATGATTGATTATCCAGTCTGGAAATGATGATTCTACTTCATGTGTTTCCTTGGACTGGGAGGATGTTTGGGCATAATGTTAATCAGTTTCATTATCCACAAGATTAAAATAGTGTGATCCTCTCATCTTGATCAGCATGAATTTTTAAACAGAGATAAATGGGGAGCCCCTTGCCCTGAATTCAAAGTGCCTCATAAAATAACTGCTCTCCCATCCCTGACCCATGTCATCGAGTCCAATAGAAGAAATGTGATCAGAACCCAGAAGGACATAGGACAGTGGCCTCAGTCCTTCCCCACTTATGAGAACAGAGCCCCCCACATGCAAATTTATCTCCCAGCTGCAGGGCACATCCTCCCCTGGGCTGTGGGGGCTCACAGCTCTCTCTTCACACAGGTCAGAGATCTCTGGAGAAAGCAGAACTGTGCTCTAGAAGATGAGAATGCTGGGTCTTCTCCTGTGCCTGGTGACAGCCCCCCGGGTGAGTGTCTTGGGTGTCAGATGTGCATCTATGGGACAGTGGAGAATGCACAAGGCTGACAGGATCTCATATTCCTTGTCCTCAGGTGTCTGCTCTGAGGTGCAGCTGCAGGAGTCGGGCCCAGCACTGGTGAAGCCCTCACAGACCCTCTCCCTCACCTGCACTGTCTCTGGTTACTCCATCACCAATGGTTATGACTGGAGCTGGATCCGTCAGCTCCCAGGGAGTGGACTGGAGTGGATCGGGTACATAAGTTATGGTGGAAGTACTTACTACAGTCCGTCCCTCAAGAGCCTTGCCTCCATCTCCAGAGGCATGTTCAAGAATCAGTTCTCCCTGCAGCTGAGTTCCATGACCACCGAGGACACAGCTGTGTATTACTGTGCAAGAGAAACAGTGAGGGGAAGTCAGGGCAAGCTCAGACAGAAACCTTCCTGCAGGAGACAGGAGGGCTGAGAGTGTTCAGGGCACCAGGGGGTGCTCATGTAGGAGGCAGCACAGTGAAAAACAGCACTGACCCTGCTCAACAGAATCTGACATCCCAGGACTACTCTTCTGAGTCCCCTCTTCCTGCATCAGACCCTGCTTGTGCTCCTGGGGAGACACCGATCCAATGACACCCATGGTTCAGACCTTGGAGCTCCTGGCTGTGAGCTCTGAAAATGTGGGCCTGTGGACTGTAGGTCAGTGAGACTCCCTCCACAAGTCAGGCCAGGGTTGTCCATACTGATTGGACAAGGGAATCCTTGAACTTGTGACCCACCAAGACAAACCAGGACCTTCTCACCATGGACTTTTTAGGTTTAGGTTGCTAGGAGAATAGGAAACAACAAGGATGAGCAGTCTCCAGTCTTCACATTAATTGTGTTTGCTTCTGTTCTGTCATCAAAGTAGGTCAGTCACTCAGATAGAATATGAGTGGGAATCCTGTCCATGTACTAGGAAGAGAGAAGAGAGACCTGCATTTTCATTACCATGAAAATCATCGTGCTGTGTGTGTGTGTGTGTGTGTGTGTGTGTGTGTGTGTGTGTGTGTGTGACTTGTTGAGCTGTAGTAGTGCAGTGGGATTGGGACCCCATGCAAGGACACTCAGATGGGACCTTCAAGCAGAAAAACCTGAGGACATCAACTCCCAAAATCTCCTGAGATCTTCCAGATTCAAGGGTGTTGAATGAGTTGGTGCAGCTGGCATGTCCAGTAAAGAGGATCCCTGGTTTCTTCACAGTCCCTTATGTAGGTGCAGAGTCACTGGGGTTTAGTAATACTAAATAGCAGTATGCTTAGGTGTCTAAACACAAAATGTCCCTGAGAACCCTAAAATGATAATGTAACCTTCAATTATAAACCAGAGGTGCTCACAATTTATGCCCTGTGAGCCCAGACAGGACCCTTCCCTGAGGGGCACAGACTGGGTGACAAGGGCACATGAGACCTGTGATCTCAAGGTGGATGTCCCAGGACCAGGTGGAGTGGGGACATAGGACGTATTTCCTCTGAGGGCCTGAGTTTTCCTCTTTTCATTAAAACATCTAAAAGAAGGAATAGGCATGAAGTGAGTGTAAATATTCAATTTTATCAGAGAATGTATTACACTCGACAAGACAAGAGAACCTCAGTCAATGGGAGTAATCCAAGGGCTTCTTTATATCTTAATATTAAGGAGCTGATGACAGGGATGATATTTAAATTTATTCAGTGCTGCATTTTGGAGACACACTGATTCAGGAATAAGACATTAAGCATTAAAACTCAGAACTGGTCCATGTGGTCTCTGTTATACTTAAATGTGGCTTCTCAATGAGGATCATGCCCTGTGGGGGCCTGTTCCTCAGTGGGAGGAGCTGTATGTGCACAGAGTTCAGGGGCCTGGCAGGGAACATACATCTGATAACACAATTGGACTTGACCTTAAACCCTGAGTCTCCCACTCAGCATGATCCCTGTGTCCTACACCTTTTTTCAGGTGAAGTCAAATATTCAGCTATGAAACTCTCTACCTCATGACTAAGAAATAAGAAGAGGTAGACTGGGTTGAGTGTGGGTCTTTCTGTGCCCTGAGAACATCATCCACAGTCACACACACCTCTATAGAAAACCTGATGGCACGGTCCCTCACTGTGGACTGGAGCTGGAGAGCCACCTCCCTGGGGGCTGTGGCTACAAGTATGGGACTCCTTAGCTCCTGGGTCTGGGATGAGACAAAAGAGTCTCAAGAGGATTGCCACCCACTCCAGCCTCCTCTCCACATGTGTTTACCCCCAGGTGTGGCTGGAGCAGTCTGGGGCTGTGGTAAAGAAGTCTGTGGCCTCAGTAGACATCTGCTTTGAGGCTTTTGGATACATGATCACCAGCTAAGCTACATTCTGGTTGAGGCAGGCCCCAGGAGAGGGCCGGCACAATGTATTCATTGTCTGGAACAACACAAAGAGTGTGAAGAACGTGTATGCCCAGGGCTTCTCAGAACAAGTTGTCTCCTGCATTCAAACCTCTGCCAGAATAGCCTATCTGCATGCAAATGGTCTGAAGTCATGGACACAGCCATGCATTACTATGCAAGTGACAAAGTGTGATGACCCTCAACCCCAGTGTGTCACAAACACTGAGAATCGGGTCAGCTTGGCTAGGCTGAAGGGATGACAAGGTGGTAAACCTCCTGACTTTCTGAAACACAGTCAGGAATCTGAGATCAGAAACATTGCTGCCAGAGGCATATCAGACTCAGGGAAAGTTTTCAAGAGACCAGATGCACTATGAGAGATACAGGGAATATGCTCCTGAACCAACCCCTGTTACTTTTTGTGACTGTGCAGGGAGCACATTTGGAGCCCCCTTGTCCTCTGAATGAAGCACTTCATTGAGACATCATTTGGGAATCCTTGGTCAGGGTCCCATTTGGGGTTTCAAATGAGGTGCCGTCCTAGAAAATTCCAGGACATTCCCTTATTTGTGATCAGTGCAATTGTTCTTGGGAAAAACTAAGTACAAAAGTCAAGGGGAAATTTATATGTTCTTCCTTCTGGCCAAACATCACACAGGTGGCTTTTGACAACAAAGTCGAGGGTTGACAGGTATTCACTGTTTATGACATCACAGTATACCTTCTGTCCTTGCTCATGGTGAGATAATCATCATCTGAGACAACAGCCCTATAAATGTCCCTGTCCCTGGCAGTACTGATGTCATATCACAGTGGAGAGCAGGGCAGGGGCATCGACAGTGGAAGACCCACATCCAGCCTGTACTATGTTCCCATGTCACCTGAAACACTTATCACTCACTTAGCACTGCAATCTATACTTGTTTATCCTTGTGCATTCTGCAGGTCAGAGAGAATGTGTCATCTCAAATGAGGTGTATGCACTATCTATGGTAATTCATTCCCATACACAGTGGTCCTTTTCCCATTTTGAACATCAACATGATCAGTATAATGGGTTCAAGTTCAGTGGACACCCATCACGTATGGGCATGGTGACACACTCCCATTGGTCACATGCAGACATAAACAGGGACTATGAGAGAGTGGAGACAGTTCCTCTGAAATTAACTATCAAATAAACAGGGGCCTCAACACAAACCTTCTCCTGCTCCCTGATGAAAGCTACATCACAGGTCCACATAAACACAGATCCTGATTCTGAGCCATATGCTGATCCCACAATGATGAACAGCTTAAGATAAAGTTAGTCCATCAGCTGCAGTAATGGGAAGTTATTTGAATGCTTTATTCATCCTCTAATCAATGGATAAATAAAAATAATGCTCTTCATGTCAATTATGCTTTTATTTGTAACTGTTATTTTCTATTAGTGTTTTACATCAAGGTTTTCCATAATTTGACTTCTAAAATCTCAACATACTTACTCCCCACTTTCTAAATAAATCTTGACCTAAGCGGACCTAGTCATTACTGTTTCTTCAGTGTCATAACTTTTTGAACCAGCTTTTAACACAGATATTAGGAAATAAAAACAAAAATGAGGCAGTGAAGATGCTGCACAGTCAGCACAAAACTCCACTAAAGAAACATGTCCCAGGTAATACTGTCTGCTTCTCTGAAGAGTTCACACTTCTGTTTCCCAATGATCCACGCAGATGCTCCACTTCCTCCCACACTGGGTCCAGGTGCTCTAGGGTCACACTCTCTCCTTAGTTGGTACTCTCATTGCTGTGTAGAGGAACTAGGGAAAGATGGAAATTTCCATGACCAAACCGGCATCTCCTGCACTTTTAATGCTTCCTGTGGTCATGAGCATCTAATTTCCTTGCCATGGTTATTACTGGTGGATTTCAAAATCATATCTCATTTTGAATATCTCTGATTTATTAAAATTTACTCTCCTTGGTCATGAACACTTCTCACGGACCTGTTGGAACAGTGAGGATGGCACAGGGTCAAATGTGGGAAGTAATTGTTGACAGACAAACACCCTTGGACATGTCAAACACTGGGTCCATGGCATTCATGTCACCATTGAACTCCAGAACTCCCTATATAGTAGGAGGACATGCAAATAGGGCCCCTCTGCTCATGAAAAGCAGCCCAGCCCTGACTCTGCAGCCCTGGCACAGAAGCCCTGCTTAGGATACTGAGGTATCCCCAGTTCCTGAATATATGACTTTCCACATAATTCAGGAGTCAAGAACCATCTGATCAGAGGCACACCACTCCAGAGAGGATGGATTGAAGAGGGTGCCTTTGAGCATCACTGTGACCTTCCCTCTAAGCAAAGCTATGGACAGACCCTCCTCACTCTGCTGCCTCTGAACACAATGGACCCTTAGTACCAGAACCTGAGAACCTGGGTCAGTCATGACTCTACCCACATCTTCCCTTCAATAATTAGATGAGTCTGCATCAAAGACAGGTGTCGTGTCTGCTTTGTATTTTATCTTATGCATACACTGAGTGCTTCTGTCTGATGGAATCTGTGAGGGGCCCTCTGACATTAGGCCATGGTGCCTTATGGGAGAGTAGCTCAGAGAGACTTGTGCTCACATAGAGGACTCTCACAGTGAGGATCCTGGGAATCTACCCTGCCCACACTTCTCAGTTACTCATATAATCGTGGTCATAGGTGTTTGAGTTAAAGAAAACAGGGACTTGGTACACAGTCTCCTATATGTTAGGATCATATTTATACTTCACTTGAAGTCAGTATGTTACTAAATATAAAGGTGTGATTATAGCATCATACCAGTTGTGGATTTTTAAAGTCTGTCTTTTGGAAAGCATATGGACATAAAGCTAATCAATTTTATTATCTTCATGAAAATCAATGAGATTCATATTTCCTGTAACACACAGAAATGTGGGGCCATCCTTTACTGTGTTTGCAATGTGCCTCACAATGAAAGTGTCCTCTCAGTCCAGGTCTCACAGGGCATGCAGTCAGGAGAAGAGACTCCCATGGGGGATGCTGTCCTGGTCCCTACCCACTCATGAGAACATAGTCCTCACATGTAAATTTCTCTTCAGCTCCACGGTACATCCCCACTGGGCTGTTGGGGTTCACAGGTATCTCCCCACATGGGGCTGTGGTCATTTGGGAAAGCAGGGCTGTACTCTAGAAGATGAGACAGGTAGGTCTCCTGCTGTGCCTGGTGAAAACCCCCAGTGTCAGTGTCTCATATGTGAGACATTGTTGCGCGTGGGTCACCGGCCAGCAGTGACCACGGAACGCTGTGGATGGCTCGACGATAAACACGCGAGAAAAAACCACCACATGCACAGAGACAGACTAGTTTCTGTGGGGAAGTAGGGATGAAATGGCCACCCCCCTAGTGGGGAGCGTGCTGATTTACCATCCGTACCTGCTTTTATTAGGCTCATTTTGCATAATAATTCAGGTAAAGTACAGTACTCATTCGGGGGAAGTAAGGAACTATAGAAAACAAAGAACTCTGCCAGTCTATTGAGTTGGGGTCAAAGAGCTGTAAGACTGAGGAACAAAATAACTTTCTCCTAAGACCCTTCTCATTCAACTGAGAGCATTCTAAACAAAGGAGGTTTCACAGTAATTTACATATTCTTTCTTAGGCCTGATCACCCTGGGGAATCCGCACTTCTCAGTACCGAGCTGCACCACCCTGTCATTGTTTCAGGCTTAGGTGGAGCAAGGGAACTAGGTAACCAAGAGATAAGGAGATTTTCTTCCAGACGCTGAGAACTCAGGCTATGTCAAAGCCGAGGAGCGAGGGTCCATCACCCCCTTTTGCTGCAGCCCCCCCAAGTCCTTCTTTTGGGGGGGCCTCCCAAAGTGATCGTACCTGTCTTAGGTCGTTCCCCCCGTGGGGAATCTTACCCGTCTTTGGCTAACCGACCAAGCTTTTTGGGGTTCAGTTATGAATAAAGCAGCAGAAGCAGTATTCCTGCCAGGAAGATAAGCTTTTATCTCCTTGCCGGCTTACGGTTCCAAGGGCGTTCCCTTAGCCTTAGCTAGGCGGGGGTTTCAGCCTCTGATACCAGTCAGGGCGGTTCCCAACAAGACATGAGTCTATGGGATGGTGGTTACTGCACATGAATGACAGGAGCTGTTGCTCCTTGTGCCCAGGAGTCCTGGCACAGCTGCAGCTGCAGGAACCAGGCCCAGGACTGGTGAAGCCCTTGTGGACCCCTCTCCCTCACCCACACTCTCTCTGAATTCTCTTTAATGAGCTATAGTGTACACTGGAACTGCCAGCCTCCAGGCAAGAGGCTGGAGTGAGTCAATGCTTTGCGTGGGAGCACAGACTCCAGCCCAATGCTGAAATCCAGGCTCATCATCACCAGGGACACATCTGAGAGCCACATTTATTTAACACTGAACAGTCAAGTTCCAGGGATACAGCCACCTATTACCGTGTGAAACATACAGTGAGGGGAAGGCAGTGTGAGCCCAGACACAAACCTTTCTGCAGGAGGCAGGAGAGCTGGGCTGCAGGGAGCACTTAAGACACCAGGGTGCATTCCAGACACCAGGGGGTGCTCCAGCCACCAGGGGGTGATCAGGTCCTCCAAGCGGGAACATCCCCTAGGTAGGCGTGGGCCTGTTGGAGAAGGAAGGATATTTTCCTTTGGAGCAGGGCTTTCCTCTCAGAGATCTCAGCTCCATCTATCAACATTTATTCCCTCTTCTCTGTGAATCTAACTTCTCAGGTTCTCGAGGAGGTAACACTGTTTATTTGCACGTGAGATATGAGAAGTGACTGGAGGCTTCTTCCTCACCAAGTCCATCTATGCTTGTTATTCTTTCTCCATAATGTGAATTATATATCCTTAGAAGTTAAATATATACTTAACTTGTATTCTGATATTCCAGTATTCTGATAGTATTGTTTGTCCCAGGAGAACAAATTCTATGTTCATAAAGAAATATACGGAAATATTTATAGCTTCTTTATTTTGTTAGAGGTTAGAAAAAACTGAAAAGGCCTTCTATTATTTTTTTAAGTTTTTTTTAAGATTTTATTTATTTATTTTTAGAAAGGGGAAGGGAAGGAGAAAGAGAGGGAGAGAAACATCAATGTGTGGTTACCTCTTGCCTATCCCCTACTGGGGACCTGGCCAGCAACCCAGGCATGAGCGCTGACTGGGAATGGATCCAGTGACCCTTTGGGTCAAATGCCATCACCAGTCAGGGCCCTTCTATTCTTAAAGTAAGCAAGCTAGGGAGCATCCAATAATGGTATTTTACTCAGCAGTGAAAACAACATAATTAGTTGATGAGGACATCCGTGCATGTGGGTCTCAGAAATCACTCAGGATGGAAGGACCCAGGCTAAGAGACTACAGAGGGGCATGTCCTGGTGTTCACATGACCACCTCAGGATAGCAGGGCCTTGGCTGAGCTTTCTGTCCTTTTCTCACATTCCCAAGTGAGATACACTGTGAAAATATGTGTGTCTGTTACAAGGAATCCCCTCTCCACCCATGTGAAATTACATGTTCCTTATTGATGTTGATATGTACCTGTAGAATTCCAAACTTTCTCTTTCTAACTAACTTGTGTTTCTAATTATTTAGGTATTATCTAAGATGACATAATCTATCGGTACCATGCCTTGTACTTCCTTCTAGGTTTTCACATAAAAGTCTTTACATCCATATGTCTACAAACTCAATTCATGAAAATGGGGTATGTTCTTGCATGTGAATCAGAGGAAGCCCAGCATCCTCCCCTTACCCAGTTCCAAAGTCACTCCCAGATTGTGAGTAATTTTCCCAGCAGCTACCAGAGCCTGATCTAGTCCCTATGGCTGCTGTATCAAGCAAACATGGACAATGGAGGCTGAAAAGTTTCTGGGGAGGTTTTTGTTTTTTTTTGAAAAAACACACAATAGAGAACTAGATAAAATATTGGTAACTTATAAATGGTTACATTAAATAGATTTGACCCAAACAAAGATCCATTAGGCCAATAAAAAGACAGCTGGAAAAATTAAGTACATGTTTCTGCATTATAGTTCTGATGGAAGAATTATTCATTAATTATTTAATAAAACAACCCTGGCTGGTGTAGCTCAGTGGATTGAGTGCGGGCTGCGAACCAAAGTGCCGCAGGTTCGATTCCCAGTCAGGGTACATGCCTGGGTTGCAGGCCATGACTCCCAGCAACCGGGCATTGATGTCTCTCTCTCTCTCTCTTTCTCCCTCCCTTCCCTATCTAAAAATAAATAAATAAAATCTTAAAAAAATAAAACTTTTCTTTTTAAATTATGTATTGAGAACATTGTATGGCATGTGGGAGAGCCCAGAATCCTTGGACCACAGTGCCCATCCTCAGAAGCCGGGACAAGGGAGACAGAGTGAGGATTTCCTGTCAGGGTTAAAGTTCCCTTTTCTGTGAGCAAATCTGTGCTAGAAAGTTATACTCATTTCCCTTCTTATGAACCCCAAATTTATGGAAAGAACAAGAATGGTACCACTCACTATTGTGGAGCCATTTGCTGAGTAGGCCCATGACCTTATTAAACACGACTATTAGTTTACTCTTCTGAGCTTATACCCCCAAGGACTGGGAGCTACTGGAAAAGCAAGAACAGAATGGGCCTACAGCTGCAGGCAATATATAATGTTGGAGCAAACTACAGTTTAAAAAAAATCAGCTGGAACCTCCTGTATTACACCAGCAACAACATCCCAGGGGCCATATAACTGTAACCCACACCCTATTTTTTTAATCAAATAAAAACCCCAAGCCCCTACATTGTGCTGCTGAGTATGACTCCACTCTTAAGCCCATTTCCTCCCTTGGAAAGTGAATAAAACCTAACTTTCCATTTTGGTCTCTTTCAAAATTCATTCACACACTATGTACTGGTCACCCTAACAAATACTAGACTGAGAAGACTGGTTAGTTATTCCACTTCCATAATCACTTCCTCATATGAAGAATTCTGAATTGTGTACATGCATAATCATTGTTCTCAGCTTTAGTTTTTTATGCATGTAAAAACGTGGTTATTACTGATGTGATTAGTCTCAAGCCCTGAAATGTGTCATAGGCTCTCTCTCATAAGGAAGGTGTCTGCCCAGGGAGATATAATCACACTCACAAAATTCCAACATCTAGAACCAGGAATGCTGAGGCTGTCTGTGCTTTGGAGGAAGTTTCTCAGATCCAAATGATGCCAAATATGTACAAAATATGATACTGAAAATGACCCCACTTTTTCAAAACTTTTTATGACAAAGTAAAACTTAATAGTGTTTAAATGATGATGTAAATTTTGGGGAATTTTGAATATATTCGAATTTGGGATTCAGAAACTCACTGAAAAATGCTAATAAACATGTTTTAAGGTTGTGTGTGTGTGTGTGTGTGTGTGTGTGTGTGTTTTAATGAACCAAGATAGGGTTCATTAGAGAAACTATTTAAAATTATCATTCCTAAGTTAAGTCCATTACTCTCTTGAAATAGTCCATTTATGGAATGAAATTCAAACACAAAGAATATCCTTCCAAATCCCAAGTCTGATGGAAGAAAATGTCTCCTACACATTAAGAATCTTATGTGCTCTATGGGAGAGCCCAGCACCTTCCTACCACAGAAAAGGGACACAGGGAGCCTGGGAGAGAGGGTTACATGTCAGGGTTGAAGCTCGCTTTCTTTGCACAAATCTTTGTGCAAATTCTCCTCATTAACCTGCCTCTGCACATCCATATCTCTGACAACTCTAGACTGAGGAAACAAATCAATTAAGCCACTGCTAAAAACTTTCAACACAAACAATTATCCATTGTCCCCATGAAGAAGTACTATTGTTATTTCTAATCATTTCTCTATGTAAAAATATGACTATTTCTCATGCCCTTAGTTTAGGGTCTCTGTACTACACCATGGTTGTGCAAAAGGAAATATATTGGAAAGGAAAGTGTGGACACAATAAAAATTTTATAAAAATAAAACAAAAATCATGAGTGTCACTTGCCTTCATTCAAGTATCTCAGATAAAAATAGTTCCAAAGATAAAGAAAATACAATATTGAAAATGGCTTGATTTCCTTTTTAATTTTTACACCATAGTAGACATTATTTACATTTCAAATTACTATTATACAACTTTGGCCACTGGCTGGTGTGGATCAGTAGATTGATTGCTGGACTGTGAACCGAGGGGTCACTGGTTTGATTCCCAGTCAGGGTAGTTGTATGTGTTGTGAGTCAGGACCCAAGTATGGGGTGTTCCAGAGGTAGCCACACATTGATGTTTCTCTTCCTTTCTTTCTCTCTCCCTTACCCTCTCTAAAATTAAATCAATAAAATATTTAAAGTAAAAAATGGTAATAATACACATCTATAAGTGTTGGATTACATAAACTATCTGAATGAATGGTAATCCCATTTGAATCTGTTTGAAAGATGCATGAGGATTTATAGATGCCCCCTATTTAACTAGTCCAACATTACTTCTTATGCTCAGAAAGGTGAGGCTGTCCTTTGATCATATTCCAAAGTGTCTCATAGCAGAGGGGATCCTCTATCTATGACACACATTGTGAGTGCGTTCAAGAGAAGAGGTGTTCCCATTGAGGTCCCGGAATTTCCAGGTACCTGACCTAAGTCTCACCACACTGGTATGAGAAAGGTTGCTCCACATGCAAATTTATCTCCCAGTTCCAGGGTTAATTTTTTCCTGGACTGTGGGTGTTCCCAGCTCTCTCCTCACTCAGAACTGAAGTCTTTTTGGAAGGCAGAGTTGTGGTCTAGAAGAAGATGAGACTGCTGGGTCTCCTCCTGTGACCAATGAGAGCCCACCAGGGTCAGTGTCTCAGATGACACACAGGGTTCTAAGGGAAGGTGGTAATTGAATGCTACTGACAGAGGCTGCTGCCCCTTGTCCCTGGTGTCCTGTTTCAGGGGCAGCTGCAGGAGTCTGGTCCAGGTCTGGTGAAGCCCTCTCAGAGCTGCTCTGGCATCTCCGTATACTCTTTAATGAGATATTCTATGCAGTGGAATGGCAAAGCTCCAGGGAAGGGTGTGCAGTGGGTCAGTGGTATAAGTAGTGGTGGAAGCACAAAGTCAAACCCAATGCTGAAATCTTGAGTCAGCATCATTAGGTACACCTCAAATACCGAAGTTGTTTTTTTTTGTTTGTTTGTTTTCTTTTTTAACACTGGACAGCCTGAGAAACAAATTGTGTATTACTGTGTGAGACACACAGTGAGGGGAAGTCAGCATGAGCACATACTCAAACCACCTTGGAGGAGACAAGAGGGCTGGACTGGGATGTAGGGTCACGCAGGACACCAGGGGCTATGCAGTTTCTATCAAAGATAGTGAATAACACTAAGGGGAGTTGTGTACTTTGGCAGTTAGTAAGACACTTTCTGTGGGAGCAGGATTTTCCTCTCAAAACTCTCAACCCCAACCCTTCCACCTTCTTCCCTCTTCTCTGTGAATCTGTTTCCTCATATTCTCACTGCAGACAATACATAAGGAGGTGACACTGTCCACTTGCAGATGACATATCATCATGACTGTGGATCTCTCCTTCACCAAGTCCCTCTATGTCCTGTTATTCTTTCTTGACAAATTGAATCACCGTTTCTTGTGAAATTATATTTAACCTGAGTTCTTCACATACCTCTAGGAGCACTTTTGCTAGAAGAACAAATTCTTTTTTCATACACATATACATACAGATATGTAAGCTTCTTTATTTGAATAAGCATTTATTAAAAAAAACATATGTCCTTATAATTTTAAAGTAAGGAAACTAGAGAACATCAATGAATGTAATTCTAATCAGCAGTGACAATGATGATCAGCTGATACAGACATCAATGCATGTGACTCTCAATGATCACTCAGTGAGGAGGTGGCCAGGCTCAGAGACTACAAAGTGGTGTGTACTGGTGCTCACAGGGCCACTGCAGATAACAGTGCTTGGCTGGGTTTTCCATCACTTTCTCTTTGTTCCAAGGTGGGAAGCTGCACTATGTGAGGACTGACTGTTCCCTGGTTCTCAGCAGGTCCTGATACATGAATGGCTCTACACAGGGAAACAAACACCTCCAGACTCCTGTGAATGCACATTGTGCATGACGAGTAATGATGTTGTTCTGACAACATCTGTCTCCTCCAGGTGCCTCCATCTTTGGTTCTCCCACAGGCACAGGATTCCAGGGCAGCTGACACTCCTCTGATTCCCATCACCTGCAAGGACTCTCACCAAACCCAGGTCTCCAGCACTTCCACACGCTGGTGTAAATGGCATCATCTTCATGGGGATTGATCTGGAACTCTACTCCATGGATGATTTCCAGCTCTTTTTCTGACAGAACTCTGAGGCAGGTTATTCACCTGCTGATGGGGACAAAAATGGCTGCTCTTCACACTCAGTAAGGAGCTGAGTGCTCAGATCTCAATACATGGCAGCTAGTGACTCCATGACCATCTGTCCAGATGGGTGAACCCTGCAAGGCAAGTCCGGTGAGGCCTTCAGTGAACCCAAGTCCCAGGGGTGCTGTGCCAAGGATAAGGCCACCATCCTAGGAGTGGGGTTGACTGGACAGAGGGAGCCCTGTTATTTGGTGGCAGCTGTTTTGACCTAAAACTACGCAGCTAGCAGCTTAGTTCTGAATGAAGGACAATGAACTCTTCTTCTCTAGAAAGGGGATCCTGTGACCAGGAGGTGGCAGCTTGGAATCTGTGCTCTTGAGCACACCTGTCTTTAATGCATTTGTGTCACTAGGATGGGGAAGAGAGGGTGTGTCTTTGTGTATGTTGTCTAGATGTTTCCACTGTTGACATTTTTTTTCTGGAGTAAATCCTTCTTCACCATCCATGTTCCAGCAGGACCATCTCCAGTTGTGGTAGGACCTTTGAAAGCAGTTTCTTTATTCTGACTCTGACAGAAGCTCTTGTAACTCATCATGCCCTCACACTGGAGGTGAAGTCCTGTCTCTCATTTTGTGTTTTGGTGAGAACTCCATATGAGATCTACCCTTGGCACAAATCAAATGCACATGCTGCTTGATATCCCCAGGTACAGGGATGGACAGCTGACCTCTGGAACCTAACCACCTGCATCACAGGATGCTTCTTCCCTGGAAAGGCAGTTCTCCTTGCTCCCACACCAGCTCCAAGCAACCACCAGGCTGCCCTTTTCTGGTGCTTCTGGACTTCCTGCATTTCTAATGTGTGAGGAACATTTTGTTTGCTCAGCTGTGGTCACTTCACTCAGCATGATGTCCTCAAGGTGGATCTATGTAGTTGCTCAGAGCAGGATATCCTTTTAATTATTGTAATGATACTGAAAAATTAAAAACAAAATACAAGTGAGGAGCAACCAGTGTTCATCTGAGAACACAAATAAATGCCCATTGAGGTGCATGAATAAGGAGGAATCCTTAATTCTGCTGTGACTGGGTTGAAGGCAAGGGGTGTTTGTGAGAAAGGGAGGCATGCAGGTGCAAGACTAGTGGGGAGGAACTTCTGCCATAGTAGACAAGCTCAGTTAGTCTTTACCTGCACATGGTGATGAAAATTCAGAAGTTTATCTGTAATTTTCAGTCCTATAGTCAGGATCCTTTTCCCATGTTTTCTGTGCAAACAGTTGTGTGAAATGCAGTGTCGGGGGCCCAGTAAGTAGGTGGCTGTGCTGAGTCCACACCATGTACAGGTTGGACAAGGAAGACATGTGAAGATATATGTCTGGAATGGCTGCTCCTACTTTTTTTTTTTCCTAACAAGGAACAGCCTGAGGGCATCAGAGTCTTCCAAAAACCACCCCCTAAGAACTTCAGGGCTCAGGGGTGTTGGCTGTGCCAGTGAATCTGGCAGGTCCAGGGAAAGGGCTTCCTGGTGGCTTCACAGAGCCCTGGCTATGAGGTTCCCTACAGAGTCCCGGGGGTTTACTAAGGCCAGTTCTCTTTGTGCAGGGAATTAAAGCACACAGTGTCCCTGAGGGAGTTTCTGGAATTCAGGGAACAACATTGAATTCTGGACTAGAGATGCTGAGATGTTCATGCTGTTTGAGCCATGACAGGAACCTCCCCAGCATGATGCACAGCTGGCATCCAGGAGTGGGTGGGACTCATAAGCTCAGAGCCCCCACCCCAGGAGCAGTTGAAGGGGGGCTGGGAAGGGATTTCCTGTGAGAATCTGTGTCTTTTTCTTTTCATGAAAACCTCTAAAATAAGATTTGTGCATGTGGTGACTGTAAATATCCTGTTGTATCAGGGTATTCACCGAACTCCATAATACATGAGAACCAGAGTCAGTGGTATTTCTTGGGTGTCTTTATATTTGAATTGTAAGGAACTGGGAAGAAGGATGGTTTCATTTACTCACTAGGTGGAGGATTTTGGAGACACACTGATCCAGGAAGAAGACATTCAGACATCAAAGGCCAGAATTGGTCCAGGAGGTTTCCATGTCACTCAAATATGAGTGCACAATGACAAGCATACACTGTGGGAGCTTGTTCCTCAGTGGGAGGAGCTATACCAGCACAAAGCTCAGAGATCTGCCAGGGGACCCATATCCTATAACTCTGTGTAGGACTTGGACCCTCAGATGCTCTTGGATCATTGTCCCTGTGTCCTCTACCTTCTCTCAGGTGGGGTCAAGTCTTCAGCTATGAAACACTCTGCCCTATGCACATGCAAATGAGAAGAGGTTAAATGTGGGTCTTTCTGTGCCTGGAGCATCACTCACAAACACTGTCCCCTAGAGAAGTTCTGATGGCACAGCCCTTCACCATAGACTGGAGCTGGAGAGGCCTCTTCCTGGTGGCAGTGACTACAGATAAGGAGCTCTCCAGTCCATGGGTTCAGGGGGACTGGGGACATTCAAAGAGAATTTCCACACATGCCTGTCTCCTCTCAATAGTTGTCTACTCCCAGGTGCAGCTGGTGCTGTTGGGGGCTGAGGTGAGGAGACCTGGGCCTCAGTGAATATATTCTGAAAGGATTCTGGATATTCCTTCATCAGACACTAGCAAACTGGATGTGAAAGGCCCCAGGACAAGGGCTTGAGTGGATGGGGAGAATCACCCTGATGATAGTAAACAGAAGTACACACAGGAGTGCCAAAGCAGAGTCACCATGACTGTAGGCATGTTCATGAACACAGCCCACATGGGGCTGAGCAGTCTCAAAGCCAAGGACTTGAGCATGTATTGCTGTGTGAGAGACACAGTGTGATGACCCACATGCTGAGTGTGTCAGAGACCATGATGGGTGGGGCAGTTTGGCTGAGCAGAGGACGTGGCAGAGTAATGGGCCTTCTGACTTCCTCACACACAGTCAGGATCTGAGAGACCAGAACTGATGCTGCCACAGGCACATCAGACATTCTGGGAAGGTTCCAGTAGACCAGATACACAGCAGGGAGGAGGCAGAGAAGATGCTACAGAAAGGACTCTGTTGTTTGTTGTGATTGTGCAGGGGGCACATTTGAAGCCTCCTTGTCCTCTGAATGAAGTGTATCATTGAGGTGTCATCTTGTGTAATTAGTCAGGGTTACTGCACATTCACTTATTTGTGAAAACTGGAATTGTTCTTGGGGAAAAATAAGTATATTAAAGCAAATGATGTTTTCTATGTTCTTGTCTCTGAGCCAGCACCTCACAGATCACATTCTGGCAACAAAGTCCAGGTCCCAGCACAGTCTGTGATGTCACAGCCTTCTTTCAGCCCCCTCTCACGGGGAGATCCTGTGGATTCTCCTCCCCTGAGATCAAAGACCTGTGAGTTCCCCTGTCTCTGGGCTAATACTGATGCCATCTCAAAGCAGGGGACAGCATGGGGACACCCTTGACAATGGAAGACCTACATTCAGCCTGTACTATGTTCCTATGTCAACTGAAACAATTATCAAATGCCTGGCATTGCAATCTACACACATTTGTCTTGTATATTCTGGAGGTCAGAGTAAAAGTGTCAGTTCCAACCATCTTCACTCAACATCCATGCAATGCCCTCCATGCATGGAGTTGCTTTTTTTTTTTCCATTTTGCACATCTGTACTATGAGTACATCAGGTTCAAGTTGAGAAGATACTCATTATGTGTGGCCATGGTGAAAAACTCCCATTGGTCACATGCTGACATGAGTAGAGAAAATAATGCTCTTCATATAAATTATGATTTTATTTATGCATGTTATTTTCTGTTAGTAGTTTGCACCAAGGTTTTCCATAATCTAATTTATAACATTTCAACATATTTACCCCTCAATTTCTACATAAATCTTTAGTGAAGCACATCTGGTCATGACTGAGTTTCTTCTGTATCCCAAATGTATGAACCTGGTTTTACCACAGAATGTGGAAAATGGAAAATGAGGAAGCAAAGATGCTGCATATTCAGCACCAAACTCCACTGAAGAAACATGTCCCAGGATCTCTGCCCACTTCTCTGGAGAATTCACCCTTTTGTCTCCCAAAGAACAACACAGATGCTCCACCTCCCACAACACTGGGTCCACGTGCTCTAGGGTCACACTGTGATCTGAGCTCATACTCTGATTCCTTTGTGGAACGAATAGGTCAGAAGGAACTTCCTGTGGCATCAACAGGAACCTCCTGCACTTTCAATGCTCCCTGTTGTCATGAGTATTGAATTGCCTTGGTGTGTCCATTACTCGAGATTTTTAAAGGCATATATCATTTTAAATATCTCTGGTTTATGAAAATTTACTCTCTTAGGTCAGTTATGCATCTCATGGAGCAGTTGGGTCAGTGGGGATGGCACAGGTTCAAAAGTGGGGAGTAATTGTTATCAAATATGCACCCTTAGACATGTCACACTCTGTGACCATGTCCTTCATGTCACCACCCAGCCCCAGAGCTCCCTATATAGTAGGAGGACATGCAAATAGGGCCCCTCTGCTCATGAAAAGCAGCCCAGCCCTGACCCTGCAGCTCTGGGAAAGGAGCCCAGGCCAGGATTAACAGGTGTCCCCAGTCCCTGCTCAGGACAGAACACAGACCACTCACCATGGAGTTTTGTCTCAGCTGGGTTTTCCTTGTTGCTGTTTTAACAGGTAATCTATAGAGAATGGGAGACACTGAGTGTGTGAGTGGATACATATGAGAGATAAAGTGGATGGATGAGCATTTCCTGACCTGACATTTTTGTGTTTGCAGGTGTCCAGTGTGATGTGCAGCTGGTGGAGTCTGGGGGAGGCTTGGTGAAGCCTGGGGGGTCTCTGAGACTCTCCTGTGCAGCCTCTGGATTCACCTTCAGTAGCTACTATATGATCTGGGTCCACCAGGCTCCAGGGAAGGGACTGGAGTGGGTCTCAGAGATTAGTAGTAATGGTGGTAGCACATACTACGCCAACTCTGTGAAGGGCCGATTCACCATCTCCAGAGACAACGCCAAGAATGAGCTCTACCTGCAAATGAACAGCCTGAGAGCCGAAGGCACGGCCGTCTATTACTGTGTGAGAGACACAGTGAGGGGAAATCATTGTGAGCCCAGACACAAACCTCCCAGAGGGAGGCAAGAAGCCTGCCCTGCAGAGGCTGCTCCCGACACCAGGGGGCGATCAGGACACACTCATTTCTTGGTTCAGTTCCAGAACCTAGGCAGATACACAGTAACTCTTGGTTTCCTGGCCCCTGTGGTTTAACTCTCCACACAGCAGTTTTCTTCTGGGAGTGTCCCTTCCTTCATGATTCTGTGCTTACCTATTAACTGAGTGAATTACAGAGGCTTGCTGTAATAAGAGGAAAACATTTTCACATGCACAGAAGGCAGAATGTCACATTTGCTTACTTTCATCCTAATGAATCGTAGTCGAATCATCAAATCTTCATGACCCACATCAGTTACATCCAGTCTGAGGTCCTGCTTGACCCAACACTGCAGCCCAGCCCCACACACCTCAGAGTCCCAGCCGGCCAGGAGCGGGACCTGTGCTTGCTGGACCGTGGGCGCCAGAGGCATATGAACCAAATGCCAGAGGACAAGGGCCCGGGTGCTGATGATCACTGACCTGACTCCATGTTCATGACGACCAATAGCAGCTGACATCATGCAGATGCAGACGGACCCCACCACACCTTGGTACAGATATCCAGGCCGATGCAGCCACACAGAAAGAGGGACAATGGAATAGTTTGTCACTTCACTGTAGAGTCTCTTGAGACTTTTCAGCAAGACAGGAATGGCTGACCCAGGCCACGTAAAGAGCCTGGTTCTGATTCTTATTGTCCATCCGTGAGAAGGTCCAAGAGGGCCCTGCTCAGCAGGACAGGTTTGTGTGGTTTCAATCTCTCACCTGCATCAAACTAGAGAAAGTCACCACTTTATGAATTTCCCACCTGTGCACAAGAGGAGAAGGATGACATTGATTTGTCAGCATCGGACAGCAAAAACTAAGCCCTTACTTCTTGTTCCATCAAACTAATAGAAACCATTTGTGAGAATACGAAGGAAAAAAAATTATGGCTACAAAACAAATTTAGCCCTTAAAAAATGAGAATAGTGGTTATAGGTAAAGAATAAGGGGAAGTAATAACAAATTATACATACATCTTAGTTCTAAGTCTAGGGTGGAACCTGTCCATTCTACACACTCCTCAGCTTGTTCTGAAGGACTTGCAACCCCTTTCTGCTCCCAACTATGAGGAGTGTCCACAGGATTAAGGGGATCCTCAGATTGGGGAGGTCTGCTGGAGTAGCCTATCAACTGGATGGAAACATGTCTTGATTCCTTTCGTGTTCCTATGGGTGACTGTTTGTGTCACTCAAAAACTCACACACTAATATTTGAGACTCATGATATGATGTTAGGATGAGTGACCTTAGGAGAAGTGACATTCCTGGGGTGGAGCTCCCCTGGACAGGATTAGGGCCTTTGTAACAGAGGACTGAGGAAGCTGTCTTGCCCCATCCACCCTCTGAGATTACAGGGAACAGGCATTAGGGAGGGGCTTTTACCTGTCGATCAAAACTGCAGACACCTGTGGTTGGATTTTTCACATCCAGATCTGTGAGAAATAGATTTCTGTTGCTGGCAATGACCCAGTCCACAGGCCTTTGTTAGAGCAACCAGAATGGTTTAGGATTGCAGTGTAACATGACCACATTAGTTGTCTCCATGGGGTTTTGCTGCTATTTTTGTTGTAAAAGGTTCATCATCAGTGTCCTTCCAGTGATGTTCAAGGACAGTTTTCCCCTGGTCTTTTCTTCCACAGGAAAAAAAAACAAAAACAAAAAACTGTCCTGATTGAAGGTAATAGGAGGCTCCCAAACAGATGTAATATGGAGGAAACATTAGAAGTAGATAAAAGAAATGAGCCCTTTCAGTGTTTACCACACAGCAATGAGCCAGGTTCAGGTTTCACTGGAAGTAAAATCCGTGATCCTCCCAGTAACCCATCACAGGGACATGGCTGATGTGTGCTTGAAGGCATGGACATGAACAACGTTCAGGAGGAGCATTGGCCAAAGGGATTTGAGAGGTCATTTAGGTTTGATCTTGTAACTAAGTAAGTCTTTTTTTCAAACTTTGCAGAGATTTGGTATAATAATGACAGTGTAACATGTGGGTCAGAGGAACCCCTTACAGATGAATGCTTCTTGTGCTGTGAGCACCTCAGTCACTTGATGTGACAGTTGGTAAGCCAGTGGGGCCAAAGGGTGAATAGGCTATGCACAGGGTATCCAGGCCAGTTAAAATGCTCTGCATAAGTTCATTCCTACTTCTCACTCTCTTTCTTGATGCTGATGGACTTTCAGTGCACAGACATACAATGAACAGTCATTCTGTCTTGATAGAAAGAAAGTGTCCAGTGTCCTCAGCCCTCGGAGGCTGATGATGGGAGTGAACCTCGACCTGTGTGTTGACACATGGACAAGGTCACACAGGGAATTTATTCTGAGCTGAATAGCATGAAACACTGTGCATGATGAATATCATTAAAATTAAATTGTGTTAAACTGATTGTTGAAATGGGCTACAGCAACAACAAGTCTGCAGCCTGTATACTAACTAGTCTCTTATTAAATTTTCACTTTCACAACAAGGATGCCTGTGCTTCTGAGTTGAGTGGGGTTTCTCACTCACAGACTTCACTTCTCTGTCCCTGGGAAGGAGCACATGTAAATGGGGTGTTCCATGTGCTGATAAACCAAGCCCCACCACTTACCCAACACTTTAGGGAGGGAAGCCCAGCCCCTGAAGCTCTGAACTTTGCACTCATTACACCAGTTAACCCAGAAGAGGTTCCATGAAGTCTGGGATGAGCTGGGCACATGCTCTGATGATTGTACATGGTAACAATATGAAGAAAGTGGGATTTGAGTGTGTCTGTGTCTGCTGATAATGAGAGTCCTTTGTCTAGAGGTGTCCATTGTGAGGTACAGCTGATGGAGTTTGAGGGGACCTGAGATAGCCTGCAGGTCTCTGAGGCTCTCCTTAAAAGGCTTGGATTCACTTCCAGTGACTACTATATAACCTGGATTGGCCAGCCCCCAGGAAAGAGACTGGAGTGGATAGGTGTTATTAGAAACAGAGGTAACAGTCACACAGCAGAATACACTGTGTCTGTGAAAGGCAGTTTCATCTCAAGAGTTGATTCCAAATGCACTCTCTGCCAATGAGCACCTAGAGAACTGAGGACACAGCCATGTATCACTGTGTGAGACACACAGAGGGAAACTCAGGGTGAGGCCTGACACTCACCTCCCTGAAGGAGAGTTGGCAACCATCAGTGGGCACTGAGTGAAGGACACTGGGTGTCCCTGAATGTGGGCAACACCAGGAGCAGTTGCAGGTAGAGGTTTGGGCTTGTTTCCTGGGCTGTTTTCTCTTTGTGTCACAGTTTCCCTTAGGCAAGGTCTCTGGTTTCCTGATCCTGTGCTCACCTCTGAATTCTCTGAGTTAGAAATATTTATTGTAAAGACAGACAATGTCCCTTTGTGGACAAGAGGCAGAGTCATTTTCAGACCCTCTTGTGCCCAATTCCAGTGAATAATCAAACCTTCTGACCCTTGTAGTTGAATGTAACTAGAGGCTGTGCTGGACCCAACAGTGTGGCACTGCCCCACAGAGCTCAGTTTCTAACCTGGTCAGCTGCAGGGCACACATCTGCTGGGCAGGGGTCACCAGGTACAAAGATGCCTAGTGGTGATGGTCATTGACTTGGCATCATGCCCAAAGCACCAGGTATAGGTTACATCACACAGAAGGAGGGTGACCCACAGTTCTGTGTGGATGTCCAGGCTGATGACAAAATCACACCAAAGGGACATGGAATGTTTTTCACACACATAGTTGAAATCTCTGGGAAGAACAGAAAGAGTACTTCACCAGGGTAAATATGCTTTGATGGAGCCAGAAAGAGACTTGCTGAGGGTGTTTATTTTGTTGAGGTGTATGTGAGGGGAATCTGCTTTAGGGGATTGTGTGGTTTCAGTCTCCCAGTGGTATCTAAATAGGAGACCTAGACTATTATCATATGTCCTCTGAGTGTTGAATGAAGAAGAGGCAGAAATTAGACTTCTTTGGACCCCAGTCAAATATAAAATAATAAAAATGGTGACTACCTATTTCACTTAAAAACGGTAAAAATGAGCAAAAATCAGATAAATGTCATAATGTGTAGTCAAATGTTAAATGAACAAAAAACATGTCTACAGAAAAAGTAAGGAATTTTGATTACAAGAAAGCAATTGATGTTGATAATGATGGTGATGATGATGATTATGATGTTATCTTCATGAAGTCACTGATGGTGATGAAGATGATGGTTATGGTGATGATGAGGATGAGGATGATGGCAAATTTGGACTGAGTCAATCGTCTTGGTTTAATGAAACAATGTTTCTCTGGACACACCATCACCATGTTCCTCCACTTAGATGTGTCCTCTCTTCACTGTCAGTGTTGAGATATTTTGTAAATGGAGTCCAGTGAATTATCCAGCTTCGGTGAGTCATGTTGTGGTCAGAAGAGTAATGGTTTGAAAGTTTTCTAAATCCTAGTCACCTGGACCTTTGACCTCATTACCACATGTAACAGAGACACTGAAAATGTGAGTGGGTAACAAGGATTCCACTTTTTCCAATGGCATGTTCCTTGTTTCTGTTGATCTCTACCTGCAGAATCTTTAACATTTCTATCTCTAGCAAACTCCTGTTTTCTAAGGTAATATAAACTATCTCTATCATGTCCTGGGCCTCCTTGAGGATCCTCTCTTAAAAAGTCATTAAATCCATATGTCCAGTCAACTGTGTTCATGAAATTAAGGCATAGTTGTCTATGTGACTCTGAGCCCAGCATCTTCCCCTTACTCATTTGCAAAGTGTCTGCTCCAGTCCCTATGTCTGCTGTAACCAATACACATGGATAATGGAGGCTGATGTTTTCTGGGGAGATCTTTGGGGAAAACACCTAATAAAAGATCCATTAACATACTGATACATTAGACTTTGTTAAAATTAAAGAATTTCCCCCACAAAGATCCATGAAGCCAATAAACATGTAGATGAGGACTTGCAGACTATATTTTAAAATTTCTTGTCTGATGGAAAAAAAGTGTTTATCATACAGTAAGAACATTATATGTTGTGTGGAAGATCCCATCACCCTCTGACCATAGAGATCACTCCCAGAAACAGGACTTAGGAAGGCTCAGAGTGGGGGTTTCCTGTGACATAGAAGTTCCCTCACCTGTGAGCTAATCTGTACTTAGAATTCTCTTCATTCCCTGCCCCCTGAACAATGATATCACTGACTTCACTAGACTGAGAAGACAGGTCAGTTAAATCACTGCCATAATCATTTCAACAAATGTAGAATTACAAGTTGTAAACATACATATTTACTTTTTTATTTCTAATATTTTATTCATGTAACAAAGTGATTCTCTGATGTGATTAGTTTATGGAGTTTCTGCAATGTGCAAAGAGCTTGTGTGAGGGAGCAGTTTGCACAGGGACCTTAGGGAAAACAAAAAAAAACTTGCAACATCAAGAATTTCAAGAATTCAAGGTGTCCCTGGCTGGTGTAGCTTAGTGGGTTGAGTTCGGGCTGTGAACCAAATGTTGCCAGTTGGATTCCCAATCAGGGCACATGCCTGGGTTCTGGGTCATATCCCCAGTAGGTTGCCTGTGAGAGGCAACTACACATTGATGCTTCTCCCCATCTCTTTCTCCTTCCCTTCCCCTCTCTAGAAATAAATAAATAAAATCCTTAAAAAAAGGGATTCAGAATGACCTAAATGTCTGTGCTTGGGAGGAAATTACTGTAAACAAAATGGCATCATAAATTAAGAAACAAGATACTGAGAATGACTATCCTTTATTTCTGAATGTGTTGGCCAAGATAGATACTGTCTGTATGGTTTTGTAATATTAATTTTTGTAATTATGGATATACTAGAGTTTTGTTATTCAGATACTGCCCCCAAAATGGTAATCATTTTACAATCCAATTTAAAGATACATGAGAATTCAAAGTGTCACCCACTCATCTAACCAAACTTTTCTTTTTATGCTCAGAAAGGTGAGGCTCACCATTGATCCTATTCCAATGTGTATCATAATCCAGTGATCCTCTGTATCAAAAGCACAGGTTGAGTGATTTCAAGAGAAAAGATGTCCCCACAGAGGTCCCAGAGTGACGTGGGTATTGGACCTTAGTGCCTTCCCACATTTAGGGAAAAGGCTGCCCCACATGAAATTATACTTCTAGAACCAAGATCCATCGTGCCCTGGGTTATGGGAGCTCACAGTTTTCTACACACATATTCTGAGTCTCTGGGGAAGGCAGAGCTGTGGTCTATGATCTAGAAGAAGATGAGACCACTGGATGAGTGTCTCAGATTTAGACACTAATGTGGGAGGCCCTGCCTGACCATCAAAGGCCTACAGGGGACCAGTGTGACAATCATGCTTGATGGCCTTGGAACTGGAGTGTCCACATGAGCTTTGGTCCTGCCTCCAGCACCCAGGGCACAAGTGTTCCTCCTGAGACTCAGGCCTGTGTCCCTGGACTGGAAATAACCTTGAGACTCCTCTGTGACCCTCACATTACACTTGGTCCTCGAATTCCCCCAAACCTTCTTTCTGTTACAGTCTATTACTTCCTCAGGTACACAATGCATAGGCAGGGTGTGTGCCTCTGTCCAAGGAGCACAAGGTTGAGATAAGTGTGACCCAGCCTCTGTCAGACACAGGGTTCCATCAGCCCTTCTCCCATAGAACACTCTGTGTCTCCATGTCCCTCATTCTCCTCATCCTGCTGCTTCCAGAATGGATGGTAGACCCTGACAGAGGACCGCGAGCAACACCATGGTAATTGTTACTGTTTGTTCTATCTCAGCACAGCATCTGTTCACCAGTGCCTCATGTTCATTTCAGGTGACCACATGTTGACTCCTTTAACCTGAGTTTGTTGTCTGCCTTCCCTGTGCTGTGCCTCTCCTTCCTGTTCAGGAAAATAGTGAGAATATCTGCTTACAATCAATTGAAATATTGTGTAAATGGGAGAGAAAGAACAGGAAACTCAATAAGCAAGATGTACACTGATATTGCTAGAAAATACCATTCCCCTTAAAAAGGAGAGAAAGTGGACAGATGCAAGAAGACAGATGAGTCTTGGAGACACAATGCCCAGTGAAATAACCCACTCTCAGCATCATGATGGCTGTGCACATCCACATCTCTGAGAACCTGGAGTGGCCAAGGACGTGGAGACAGAGCACAGAATGTGGTGGCTGGAGCAGGGACAGGAAGCAGGGAGTCACTATTTAATGGGCACCAAGCCACTTTGGTAAAGTGAGCATTTCTGGATGTGGAAGGTGAGAATGGTTGCACAACTTGGTGAATGTGCTTAATGTCACTATGTCCACTTAAAATATATCATCGCAGTGAGTGTTTGGGGCAAGAACCTCAGAAGGGTTATGACTACCCAGTGCATGTTTCCAGGGAAGTGGAATTTGGGAACAGGGGAAGCCTGGTCCAGGGTCTTTGACCACAGAGGTTGCTGGGCTGAGACCAGTGCGTGAGGTCGGTGTGTGGGGACAAGGGCAATGGGTGAGTCATGCATTGAGAGGCCTGCAGGACATTACAAGAGCCTGGTGCCTCTTCAAGTGAGATACGGAGTGGGTGGCACATCATTGGAGCCCAACACACTCTTACTTTGAGTGTCACAAAGAAGAGGTGTGGGTTGCATCATTGTCTCTGATGCCCACCACACACAGGGCACTACTGCATAAAATGGACCTACCCTTCTCCAGAGTCTGTTTGTTACCATGAATTTCCACTTTGCAATGTCCTCTGAGCAGGTAAACCAGCATTTCCTTCTACCCTCATCTGGTGTGAGAGTGAGAAAAAGGACAAGACCTTCAACAGGTTCCATGTATACTGGCCTCAGCATATTTAAATCACCTTGAGAACGAAGGCACCTAGACACCCAGGTGCTCACCAGAATATGTCTCAAAGCTGCATCAAAATTACATAAGAGGGAAGGGAAGACATATCCAGTCTGTGTGTCCTCTGGTGAAGAGGAGGTCACACATTGTTAGGCTGGACAGAGCCAGAATTGGGTCAGTCCTCCTTCTCCATGATGGAGCAGAGGACAGGAGATGGTTACATAGCACAGGGGTCCTCTGGGGAACAGGTGTCTGCTCACTGGAGGAGATGTTCTCACTGCTTCTCTCCTTTGACGTTCACCTCCCTTTCCTTTATGCTGGTCACACTGGACAGTGTCCAGGGCTCCTCACAGGTGTTTATCAGCACCTTCAGAACAGTTGGGGCATTCCAATGAAAGATGCCACCTCGATACCACCTGGCTGCACTAACTCCTCACTCACAGCTCTCTTGTCAACAAAGGGGGAATCTCCTGAGTCATTTATCACCAGAGCAAATCTCATATGTGTCCCATGAACATCCTCAGTCTCTCAGATGTGCTACAGGCTTCACTGTGCCCTATAAAATAATAGCACTTCAGTGGAGATTTTCTGTTTATGGGCTGTGCGAGGTTTGGTGAAGTAAATCATGTGTCAAGCATTTAACCAGCTGTTAAATCCCATCATGTGTTCACTTCACTTTGGTCATTTAATTCAAAGTACAACTACCCTGAATTTGTCTTTCCTCCATCTGTCACCTTGGCCCATCGTGGGCTCCCAGGCCCCTTCCAAGGATATCACTCTCCAATCCCCTGACCAGGGTCTCAGGTGAATGTGGGGATGGCAAGTTCCAAACTGATCTGTATGACCAGAAAGCAGGTCCCATCGTCCTCACATGTCTCAGAATGCCTGCTGACACAGAGTCAGTGCCTCTGTCTCTCTGGGAGACAGTGACCCCAGGGTCTCAGCATCCCATATGGTCTAGAAACTTGGGAGGCCTCTTGAGTGGGTCACATGTGGGAAGGGGCTGCCTGCATGGACCTGAGCGAAGTGAGGTGAAAGGAAGGACACAGCATGTGTAGCACCTGTCTCATCTTCAGGGCCAGGGCTGTACTCCTGGCAGCAAGACCTGACCAGTGTGGCCCATTCCCTGGAGCTGGGCTGAGGCAGAGGCTGCACATGCACTGCCACCTGCAGGCCCAGAGGTCTCAGACAGGTGAAGGGACATATTTGTTTTTTATTTTACTTTTATTTTTACATCAAAATTTACATCAAGCACTATTTTTATAAAATTATAATTTTCCAACCTGACAACAATGAATCTACTTCATGTGATTTTTTTGGCCTTGGATAGATGTTTTGGCATAATTTCAATCTGTTTTAATATCCACTTGAATAGTGCATGGAATTAAAAGAGTGTGGTCCCTCATCCAGTCCAGTTTCAATGTTTAAACCTGGGAATAAGGGCTGTCCAATGTCATAATTAAAAGTTGTCTCATAAACCAACTTCACTCCCATCCCTGACCCATGTCATCGAGTCTGAGAGAAGAAATGTGCCCAGGGACCAGAGGCACATGGATCAGTGACCTAAGTATCTCCTTAGTTATGGGAACAGAGTCCTCTATATGCAAATGTCCTTCTCACATCCAGTTTAAAGTGTCCCCTGGGCTGTGGGGGCTCACAGCTCTCTACTGACAGGGGGCTGAGGTTTCTCGAGAAGGCAGAGTTGTGCTCTAGAGAAGATAAGAGTGCTGGGTCTCCTCCTGTGCCTGGTGACAGCCCCCCTGGGTGAGTGTCTCAGATGTCAGAAATAGTTCTATGGGAAGTGGCGAGTGCACATGACTGACAGGGTCTGATGTTCCTTCTCCACAGGTGTCCTGTCCCAGGTAAAGCTGCAGGAGTCAGGCCCAGGACTGGTGAAGCCCTCACAGACCCTCTCACTCACCTGCACTGTCTCTGGATTCTCTTTAACAAGCTATGGTGTGCACTGGACCGCCAGGCTCCAGGGAAGGGGCTGGAATGGGTCGGTGTTACGTGGGGTGGTGGAAGTACATACTACAACCCATCGCTGAAATCCCGACTCAGCATCACCAGGGACACCTCCAAGAGCCAAGTTTATTTAACACTGAGTAGTCTCACAACTGAGGACACAGCCATGTATTACTGTGCCAGAGACACAGTGTGGGGAAGTCAGTGTGAGCCCAGACACAAACCTCCCTGTGGGAGACAGGACTGTTCTGCAGGGTCCACTCAGGCCACCATGGGGCACTATCCTCTCACCAATCATAGAGAACGGCCCTAGGGGCTGTTGCGGACCTGGTGGGGACTGAAGGAGCTTCCTCCTGGGAGCAGGGGTTTCCTCTCAGAGCTCACAGCTGCATCCAGCGACCCTGCGTTCCTCTCTGTGAATCTGGTTTCTGAGGTTTTCACTGCAGAAAATAAACAAGAAAGTAAACATGTTTGCAGATGAAAGATCACCAGGGACTACTGACCTCTTCTTCAGCAAGTTCCTTTTTTTTTTCCTTTCTTAACAAAGTACATCACAGTTTATTATTAAATTACACTTAAAACCTGACTGAGGAGTGTTTGATCCAGAAGAACAAATTCTATGTTTGTAGTAAAACATAAGCTCATAGTTATAGCTCCTTTATTTGTGTTTGAAGGAGCTACAAACATCCCAAAAAGTTTTTCTAACTTTGAAATAAGCAAACTAGGGAACATGTGTAAATGGACTCTACTCAGCAATGAAAATAATGATCAGGTAACACAGGAATCAATGCCAGTGAGTCTCTGGTATCACTCAGCATGAAATGTGCCAGACTCAGAGACTCCTAAAGGGTCTGACCTGGTGCTCACAGGTCCATCCCAGGAGGACAGTGGGAGGTGGGGCTTTCTGTGCCTTTCTCACTGTTACCAGGTAGGAAGCTGCACTCTGTGTAGACTGACGGCACTCTCACTCTCAGCAGGGCCTGATGAATGGACGGTCCCACATATGGAAACAAACAGCTCCAGGCTGCTGTGAATGCACAGTGTCCACCACCAGGTCTACTGTTGTCCTGACAGCAGCTGTCTCCTCCTGGTGCCTCTGTCTTTGGTTCTCCCACAAGCACAGGACCCCATGGCAGCTGAGACTCCAGTGATCTTCATTTCTTTCAATGGCTTTACTCCACACCAAGGCCTCCAGCACCTTCATACGCTGCTGGAAATGACTTCATCACCATGGGAATAGATCTGGACTTTACCTGGTGGCTGATTTCTAGGCATTTTCCTGAGAAAACTCTGACACAGGTTATTCACCTTCTGCTGGGGACAAAGATGGCTGCACTCCACACTCAGGAAGGAGCTGCGTGCTCAGATGTGATTACGTGGCAGCTCTTGTCTCCATGACCCTAATGTCCAGGTGGGTGAACCCTGTGAGGTAAGTGAATGTAGGAATGTCAGGGGACCCAGTGTCCTAGGAGGCTGTGTCCAGGAGAAGGGCTCCATCCCAGGAGTAAGGTCAGTTGGACAGAGTGGGTCCTGTAGTTTGGTGGCAGCTGCGTCGATCTCACCCTTAGTGGCCAGCACCTTGTGGATGAATGCAGGACACTGACATCTCTTCTGGAAAAGGAACCTGTGACCAGGATGTGGCAGCACAGAGTCTGTGCTCCTGAATGGGCCTGTCTTGAATGCATTTGCTGCACTAGAATTGGGAAGGGAGGGTGTGTGCCTTAGTGCATGTTGTCTCGGTCTTATCACTGTTGGAATCTGTTCTGGAGTGAATTGTTCTTCATCATCAGTGTTCCAGTTGGATCACCCCCAGTCCAAGTAGGACTTTTAAAACAATTTCTGCATTCTGACTAGGACTGAAGCCATTATAGCTCTTCATGCCCTGAAACTGGAGTTGAAGTCCCATCTGCCTCCTTTTGTGCTGTGGTGAGAACTCCACGTGATATCTACACTTGACACAAACCAAATACATGCACTACTTGTTAACACCAGGTGCAGCAATGGGCAGCTGACCTCTGGAACCCAACAGCCCTGCATCACAGGATGCTTCTTTGGAAAAAAAGCTCACTGTTCCCCTCCCACCGGCTCTGGGCAACCACCACACTGCCCCCAGCAGCTGTGTCTGGACTGTCTGAGAGTCCTGATGTAAGAGGGACAGTGTAGTGTTCCCTCAGATGTGCCTGTGTCCCTTCACTAACCACAGTGTCCTCAGGGTTCATCTCTGTATGTGTTACAGGATTGCCTTTTAACTGTATTGTAAAAGTAGAAAAACAAAGGGAGCGGAATCCAGTGTTCATCTGAGGTTACAAAGAAAAGTTACTCAGGAAACAGAGATTCAGGCAGAAGCCTAAACACTGCCCTGAGTAGGGGTGAAGGCAAGGGGTGTTTGTGAGACAGGGAGGGAGGCAGGTACAGGACTAGAGGGGAGGAACTTCTATCCCTGCAGACAAGCTAAGTTAGTCTTTAGCTGCATGTGGGGGTGCACATTTGAAGACTGTCTGCAATTTTAAGTCCAGTAGTCAGAATATATCTTCCCTGTTATCTGTGCAAACAGTTGTGTGAAATGCAATGTTGGGTTCCAATGCAAAAGTAACTGTGCTGAATCCACACCTGCACAGACTGGAGAAGGAAGATGTGCCAGGTGGTTTGTCTGGAATGGCTGCTCCCACTCTATTTTAACATGGCCCCTGTCCTGTCAATTTGTCACAGTAAGAACCCTTAACATGTCATGTGTCCACCATAAACCCCTGATAGAAAAACACACTGTGACTCATTCCAGGCTTGAGCTTCACAGCCAACCCCCAGCTATGACTCCACCTCATGATGGGACCTTCCAGCCATGGAATCCCTGATTCCTACATTTCCACTCCACCTCTTCAAACACCATCCTGCTGCCTGTGCCCATGAACTGTGCTGACTCAGAGACCTCACCTCCATGGGGTCACAGAGTGCTGGTCCTCCCTGATGGCTTAGTGCACATGCTCATGACATATATTTACTGAAAAGATAGACATTCATGTGGTTTACATATTTCTGTGAAGTGTTCCTGAGAAAGGGTGTTTACATGATGCATTTCCCAAGTGTGATAACACATGGCAATGGCATCTACACAGAGGATAAGCATGCAGTGCCTGAACTGACTTGGTGGCACACATACCTGACACATGCTTGAGAAATCCAGCACAGGTTGAAGGTGTTGTGAAAATATGGATGTTCTCAGTGCTCTCCTAGGTAGGAGCGACCTGTCACATCCCCAGGCAGTGAAAACAAAACAGATGCTTGTGTATATGTCCCTGGAACTGAGCAAGAACTGAGTGCCTGTGGGGCTGCTGGATTTGAGGACATGGAGTCCACAGGTTGAACATCATGCAGCTCCTCCATGACTGACCAGAGAGAAGACCATCTTGAAAAGGGAGCCTGAGTAACAACCAGCAGCGCCTGAGTTCTAACCTGTGATGTCTTGATCCATGCAGGGATGTAAATGAGGGCCGAATAGAAACCCAGGTGAAGGAAGAGATGGTGACTCCTGCAGTGACTGACAGGTGCAGCTGTGGGTCACTGAGAACTGAGAACCAGCTGATCTGTTTCTGTGTGGGATGCTGGGGTCTGGGTCCTCAAGGCAGGTGGTAGAAGGGAAGACAACCAGCAGAATGGACAATCGAGAGAGGGTGAAAACCCAGGGTGTGCCTCACAGAGCTGTCCTCACTCATCTAACAAGTACCACTCAGGCATAGAACTCATGTGGAGGCCCAGCCCATGTGGTAGGAACAGGAGAGAAAGGAGACTTCAACAATATTACCATGAAAAGTGTGTGTGTGTGTGTGTGTGTGTGTGTGTGTGTGTGTGTGTGTGTGTAATTGAGTAGTAGAAATGTGATGGGATTAGGACCTCTTACAAGGTACTCAGATGGGACCTTCACACGGAGGAATCTGAGGACAACAGAGGCTTCCAATGGCCCCACGAGCTTCCAGACGCAGAAGTGTTGGCAGTGTCAGTGCATCAGGCAGCTCCAGGAAAGGGGCTCCCTGGTGGCTCATAGAGCCCTTGTTTGGAGGCTCCCTGCAGAGTCACTGGGGTTTAGTAAGGTCAGCTCTCTGTGCCTAGAGATGTCACAGCACATGGTGTTCCTGTGGGGGCATCCTGAAGTCAGTGTCCAGTCATGAGAGGTTCGTGCCCTCTGAGCCCAGACAGGACCCTCCCCTGCAGGGTGAAGGTGGGTCAGCAGGGACACCTAGGACTCAGAAAGGCAGGTGCCTCAGCAGAAGATGCAGAGGGAGCCTGGGAAGTAGTTTCTCTGAGTACCTGTATCTTTTTATTCTGAAAAATCATCTAACATGATTGCCAATAAGATTGGGCTTGAGATGACTGTAAGTATCCTATTCCCTCAGAGCATTTAGCAAACTCAATAAGACATGACAACTATAGACAATGAGAGTATTTGTGTGGTTACTTTATACCCAAATTGTAAGGATCTGGGGCCGGGATGGTTTTATTAACTCACTAGGGGCAGCATTTTAGAGACACACTGATCCAGAAATTACACATGCAGGTACCAAGGCCAGATTGGTACCACTGGTCCCTGTGTCAGGGAAAGATGGTCTCACAATGAGGAGCATGTCTTGTGATGGCTTCTTTCTCAGTGGGAGGAGCTATTTTGGCACAAATCTCAAGGACCTGTCAGGGGACACATGTCCTTCGTTGTGGATTAGGAATTAGTCCATCAGACTCCCCTTATGCATTGTCCTTGTGCCCTCTGATTCTCTCAGGTGGGGTGAGGACTTCAACCATTCAACAACCTTCCTCAGGACTATGCAAATGAGAAGAGTTGGACTAGGTTAAATGAGGGTCAACCTGTGCCCTGAGAGCCTCACACAAAAGCCACACCCTCCCCTACAGAAGATGT